>NC_060087.1:53353865-53653865 GCF_922984935.1 Meles meles
CTCAACTGGGATATCACTGCCATGTAGGAGTGTTCATCTTCAGTGCGTTTGTAGGTTTTGGAAGCCTAAGAGACTTCACTTGAATTTATCTCAAAGGAACCAACATGCTTAGAGTCGTCCCTTGTTCTCAGATCTTCCCTCACCTGGGAACTCACTTCCACTTAGGAGACTCAAACTTAAGAGCGATTATAGGTTTTGGAAGCATAAGGGACTGGGCATGAACTTACCTTAGGCTCTCCAACTTGCCTCTAATGTGGCCTTGTTCCAACTTCTTTCCACAGAACGGCACAAACTGCCACATAGGAATCTTCACTAAAGATGGAGTTTACGTTCTGGAAACATAAGGGTCTAGGCCTGTTCTTAACTTAGAGTATGCAACTTGCGTATAGTGCGCCCTGGTCCTAACTTCTTTCCACTACTGGGAACACACAGCCACATAGGAATCTTCACTAGAGATCGAGTTTACGTTTTGGAAGCATAAGGGTCTTGGCCTGCACGTAACTTCAAGTATGCCACTGTCCTAGAGTGCGCCCAGGGACTAACTTCTTTCCACAACGGGGAACAACCTGCCGTATAGGAATCTTCACGTCACATTGAGTTTACGTTTTGGAAGCATAAGGGTCTTGGCCTGCACTTACATTAGAGTAAGCAACTTGCCTAGATTGCGCGCAGGTTCCAACTTCTTTCCACAACTGGGAACACACAGACACCTATGAGTCTTCTTTAAAGATCGAGTTTACGTTTTGGAAGCATAAGGGTCTTGGCCTGCACTTAACTCCAAGTATGCAACTGTCCTATCGTGCGCCCAGGGACTAACTTCTTTCCACAACTGGGAACACCCAGCCATATAGGAATCATCACTAGAGATCGAGTTTACGTTTGAGAAGCATAATGTTCTTGGCCTGCACTTATCTTCAAGTATGCAACTGGCCTATAGTACGCCCAGGAACTAACTTCTTTCCACAACTGGGAATACACAGCCACATAGGAATCTTCACTCAAGAGCAAGTTTACGTTTTGGAAGCATCAGGGTCTAGTCCAGCACTTCACTTCAAGTATGGAACTGTCCTATCGTGCGCCCAGGGACTAACTTCTTTCCGCAACTGGGAACACACAGCCACATAGGAATCTTCACTCAAGAGCAAGTTTACGTTTTGGAAGCATCAGGGTCTTGTCCTGCACTTAACTTCAAGTATGGAACTGTCCTATCGTGCGCCCAGGGACTAACTTCTTTCCACAACTGGGAACACACAGCCACATAGGAATCTTCACTAAAGATCGAGTTTACGTTTTAGGAGCATGAGGGTCTTGGCCTGCACTTAACGTCAAGTATGCAACTGGCCTAAAGTGCGCCCAGGTATTAACTTCTTTCCACAACTGTGAACAACCTGCCATATAGGAATCTTCACTTCACATCGAGTTTACGTTTTGGAAGCATAAGGGTCTTGGCCTGCACTTAACTTCAAGTATGCAAGTGGCCTATTGTGCGCCCAGGGACTACCTGCTTTCCACAACTGGGAACACACAGCCACATAGGAATCATCACTAGAGATCGAGTTTACGTTTGAGAAGCATAATGTTCTTGGCCTGCACTTATCTTCAAGTATGCAACTGGCCTCTAGTTCGCCCAGGAACTAACTACTTTCCACACCTGGGAACACACAGCCTCATATGAATCTTCACTAAAGATCAAGTTTACGTTTTGGAAGCATCTGGGTCTTGTCCTGCACTTAACTTCAAGTATGGAACTGTCCTATCGTGCGCCCAGGGACTAACTTCTTTCCACAACTCGGAACACACAGCCACATACGAATCTTCACTAATGCTCAAGTTTACGTTTTGGAAGCATGAGGGTCTTGGCGTGCCCTTACCTTAGAGTATGAAACTTGCCTAGAGTACGCCCAGGTTCCAATTTCTTTCCACAACGGGGAACAATCTGCCATTTTTGAATCTTCACTTTAAGATCGCGTTTATGTTTGGAAGCATAAGCGTCTTGGTGTGCCCTTAACTCAGAGTGTCCAAAAAGCTTCTCGTCCGCCCTTGTTCCAGATTCTTTCCGTAACTGGGTACACACTGCCACTAATTAGACTTAACCTTCAGTGCGATTTTACGTTTCGAAACCTAAGTGACTGGACGTGCACTTAACTCAGAGTTTCCATGTGGCTTATACTCTGCCTTTGTTCTACGTTTTTCCTGAACTGGGAATACACGGCCACATAGGCCTTTCGCCTCAAGAGCTTTTATACGTTTTGGAAGCCTAAGGGCCTTGCTCTGCATTTTACTTGGAGCTTCCAACTTGCTTATAGTCCGCCTTTGTTCTAAGTTCTTTCCTGAACTGCGAGCACACTGCCACTAATGAGACTTCACCTTCAGAGCGATGATACGTTTTGGAAGCATAAGGGACTTGGCATGCCCTTACCATAGAGTATCCAACTTGCCTATAATGCGGCCTTTTTCTAACTTCTTTCCACAACTGGGCCCAAACTGCCGCACATGAATATTCACTTCAGATCAAGTTTACGTTTTGGAAGCAGCAGGGTCTTGGGCTGCACATCCCTTCGAGTATGCAACTTGCCTATAGTGCGCCCAGGGTCTCACTTCTTCCACAACTGGGCACAAACTGCCATTTTTTATCTTCACGTTAAGATCGCGTTGACGTTTTGGAAGCATAAGCGTCTTTGTGTTCACTTAACTTAGAGTATCCAAGAAGCTTCTTGTCCGCCCTTGTTCTAAATTCTTTCCTTAACTGGGAACACACTGCCACTTATGAGACCTCACCTTAAGTGCCATTATACGTTTTGGAAGCATATGGGACTGGACGTGCACTTAACTCAGAGTATCCAAGTGGCTTCTAGTCTGCCCTTGTTCTAAGTTCTTTCCTGAACCGGGAACACACAGCCGCATAGGCCTCTTCGACTTAAGAGCATTTAGAAGTTTCGGAAGCCTAAGGGCCTTAGCCTGCATTTTACTTAGAGCTTCCAACTTGCTTATAATCCGCCTTTGTTCTAAGTTCTTTCCTGACCTGCGAACACACTGCCACTAATGAGACTTCACCTGAAGAGCGATGAAACGTTTTGGAAGTCTAAGGGGCTTGGTGTGCACTTCTTTCAGAGTATCCAACTTGCCTCCAGTTCGTCCTTGTTCTAACTTCTTTCCTCAACTGGCCCAACACTGCCAGAATGGGATTTCGTATTCAGCGTCATGTTACGTTTTGGAAGCAGAAGGGCATTGGCGAGCACTGAACTCAGAGTGTCCAACCAGCCTAGAGTCCGCCCTTGTTCTAACGCCTTTCCTCAACTGGGATATCACTGCCATGTAGGAGTGTTCATCTTCAGTGCGTTTGTAGGTTTTGGAAGCCTAAGAGACTTCACTTGAATTTATCTCAAAGGAACCAACATGCTTAGAGTCGTCCCTTGTTCTCAGATCTTCCCTCACCTGGGAACTCACTTCCACTTAGGAGACTCAAACTTAAGAGCGATTATAGGTTTTGGAAGCATAAGGGACTGGGCATGAACTTACCTTAGGCTCTCCAACTTGCCTCTAATGTGGCCTTGTTCCAACTTCTTTCCACAGAACGGCACAAACTGCCACATAGGAATCTTCACTAAAGATGGAGTTTACGTTCTGGAAACATAAGGGTCTAGGCCTGTTCTTAACTTAGAGTATGCAACTTGCGTATAGTGCGCCCTGGTCCTAACTTCTTTCCACTACTGGGAACACACAGCCACATAGGAATCTTCACTAGAGATCGAGTTTACGTTTTGGAAGCATAAGGGTCTTGGCCTGCACGTAACTTCAAGTATGCCACTGTCCTAGAGTGCGCCCAGGGACTAACTTCTTTCCACAACGGGGAACAACCTGCCGTATAGGAATCTTCACGTCACATAGAGTTTACGTTTTGGAAGCATAAGGGTCTTGGCCTGCACTTACATTAGAGTAAGCAACTTGCCTAGATTGCGCGCAGGTTCCAACTTCTTTCCACAACTGGGAACACACAGACACCTATGAGTCTTCTTTAAAGATCGAGTTTACGTTTTGGAAGCATAAGGGTCTTGGCCTGCACTTAACTCCAAGTATGCAACTGTCCTATCGTGCGCCCAGGGACTAACTTCTTTCCACAACTGGGAACACCCAGCCATATAGGAATCATCACTAGAGATCGAGTTTACGTTTGAGAAGCATAATGTTCTTGGCCTGCACTTATCTTCAAGTATGCAACTGGCCTATAGTACGCCCAGGAACTAACTTCTTTCCACAACTGGGAATACACAGCCACATAGGAATCTTCACTCAAGAGCAAGTTTACGTTTTGGAAGCATCAGGGTCTAGTCCAGCACTTCACTTCAAGTATGGAACTGTCCTATCGTGCGCCCAGGGACTAACTTCTTTCCGCAACTGGGAACACACAGCCACATAGGAATCTTCACTCAAGAGCAAGTTTACGTTTTGGAAGCATCAGGGTCTTGTCCTGCACTTAACTTCAAGTATGGAACTGTCCTATCGTGCGCCCAGGGACTAACTTCTTTCCACAACTGGGAACACCCAGCCATATAGGAATCATCACTAGAGATCGAGTTTACGTTTGAGAAGCATAATGTTCTTGGCCTGCACTTATCTTCAAGTATGCAACTGGCCTATAGTACGCCCAGGAACTAACTTCTTTCCACAACTGGGAATACACAGCCACATAGGAATCTTCACTCAAGAGCAAGTTTACGTTTTGGAAGCATCAGGGTCTAGTCCAGCACTTCACTTCAAGTATGGAACTGTCCTATCGTGCGCCCAGGGACTAACTTCTTTCCGCAACTGGGAACACACAGCCACATAGGAATCTTCACTCAAGAGCAAGTTTACGTTTTGGAAGCATCAGGGTCTTGTCCTGCACTTAACTTCAAGTATGGAACTGTCCTATCGTGCGCCCAGGGACTAACTTCTTTCCACAACTGGGAACACACAGCCACATAGGAATCTTCACTAAAGATCGAGTTTACGTTTTAGGAGCATGAGGGTCTTGGCCTGCACTTAACGTCAAGTATGCAACTGGCCTAAAGTGCGCCCAGGTATTAACTTCTTTCCACAACTGGGAACAACCTGCCATATAGGAATCTTCACTTCACATCGAGTTTACGTTTTGGAAGCATAAGGGTCTTGGCCTGCACTTAACTTCAAGTATGCAAGTGGCCTATTGTGCGCCCAGGGACTACCTGCTTTCCACAACTGGGAACACACAGCCACATAGGAATCATCACTAGAGATCGAGTTTACGTTTGAGAAGCATAATGTTCTTGGCCTGCACTTATCTTCAAGTATGCAACTGGCCTCTAGTTCGCCCAGGAACTAACTACTTTCCACACCTGGGAACACACAGCCTCATATGAATCTTCACTAAAGATCAAGTTTACGTTTTGGAAGCATCTGGGTCTTGTCCTGCACTTAACTTCAAGTATGGAACTGTCCTATCGTGCGCCCAGGGACTAACTTCTTTCCACAACTCGGAACACACAGCCACATACGAATCTTCACTAATGCTCAAGTTTACGTTTTGGAAGCATGAGGGTCTTGGCGTGCCCTTACCTTAGAGTATGAAACTTGCCTAGAGTACGCCCAGGTTCCAATTTCTTTCCACAACGGGGAACAATCTGCCATTTTTGAATCTTCACTTTAAGATCGCGTTTATGTTTGGAAGCATAAGCGTCTTGGTGTGCCCTTAACTCAGAGTGTCCAAAAAGCTTCTCGTCCGCCCTTGTTCCAGATTCTTTCCGTAACTGGGTACACACTGCCACTAATTAGACTTAACCTTCAGTGCGATTTTACGTTTCGAAACCTAAGTGACTGGACGTGCACTTAACTCAGAGTTTCCATGTGGCTTATACTCTGCCTTTGTTCTACGTTTTTCCTGAACTGGGAATACACGGCCACATAGGCCTTTCGCCTCAAGAGCTTTTATACGTTTTGGAAGCCTAAGGGCCTTGCTCTGCATTTTACTTGGAGCTTCCAACTTGCTTATAGTCCGCCTTTGTTCTAAGTTCTTTCCTGAACTGCGAGCACACTGCCACTAATGAGACTTCACCTTCAGAGCGATGATACGTTTTGGAAGCATAAGGGACTTGGCATGCCCTTACCATAGAGTATCCAACTTGCCTATAATGCGGCCTTTTTCTAACTTCTTTCCACAACTGGGCCCAAACTGCCGCACATGAATATTCACTTCAGATCAAGTTTACGTTTTGGAAGCAGCAGGGTCTTGGGCTGCACATCCCTTCGAGTATGCAACTTGCCTATAGTGCGCCCAGGGTCTCACTTCTTCCACACCTGGGCACAAACTGCCATTTTTTATCTTCACGTTAAGATCGCGTTGACGTTTTGGAAGCATAAGCGTCTTTGTGTTCACTTAACTTAGAGTATCCAAGAAGCTTCTTGTCCACCCTTGTTCTAAATTCTTTCCTTAACTGGGAACACACTGCCACTTATGAGACCTCACCTTAAGTGCCATTATACGTTTTGGAAGCATATGGGACTGGACGTGCACTTAACTCAGAGTATCCAAGTGGCTTCTAGTCTGCCCTTGTTCTAAGTTCTTTCCTGAACCGGGAACACACAGCCGCATAGGCCTCTTCGACTTAAGAGCATTTAGAAGTTTCGGAAGCCTAAGGGCCTTAGCCTGCATTTTACTTAGAGCTTCCAACTTGCTTATAATCCGCCTTTGTTCTAAGTTCTTTCCTGACCTGCGAACACACTGCCACTAATGAGACTTCACCTGAAGAGCGATGAAACGTTTTGGAAGTCTAAGGGGCTTGGTGTGCACTTCTTTCAGAGTATCCAACTTGCCTCCAGTTCGTCCTTGTTCTAACTTCTTTCCTCAACTGGCCCAACACTGCCAGAATGGGATTTCGTATTCAGCGTCATGTTACGTTTTGGAAGCAGAAGGGCATTGGCGAGCACTGAACTCAGAGTGTCCAACCAGCCTAGAGTCCGCCCTTGTTCTAACGCCTTTCCTCAACTGGGATATCACTGCCATGTAGGAGTGTTCATCTTCAGTGCGTTTGTAGGTTTTGGAAGCCTAAGAGACTTCACTTGAATTTATCTCAAAGGAACCAACATGCTTAGAGTCGTCCCTTGTTCTCAGATCTTCCCTCACCTGGGAACTCACTTCCACTTAGGAGACTCAAACTTAAGAGCGATTATAGGTTTTGGAAGCATAAGGGACTGGGCATGAACTTACCTTAGGCTCTCCAACTTGCCTCTAATGTGGCCTTGTTCCAACTTCTTTCCACAGAACGGCACAAACTGCCACATAGGAATCTTCACTAAAGATGGAGTTTACGTTCTGGAAACATAAGGGTCTAGGCCTGTTCTTAACTTAGAGTATGCAACTTGCGTATAGTGCGCCCTGGTCCTAACTTCTTTCCACTACTGGGAACACACAGCCACATAGGAATCTTCACTAGAGATCGAGTTTACGTTTTGGAAGCATAAGGGTCTTGGCCTGCACGTAACTTCAAGTATGCCACTGTCCTAGAGTGCGCCCAGGGACTAACTTCTTTCCACAACGGGGAACAACCTGCCGTATAGGAATCTTCACGTCACATTGAGTTTACGTTTTGGAAGCATAAGTGTCTTGGCCTGCACTTACATTAGAGTAAGCAACTTGCCTAGATTGCGCGCAGGTTCCAACTTCTTTCCACAACTGGGAACACACAGACACCTATGAGTCTTCTTTAAAGATCGAGTTTACGTTTGGGAAGCATAAGGGTCTTGGCCTGCACTTAACTCCAAGTATGCAACTGTCCTATCGTGCGCCCAGGGACTAACTTCTTTCCACAACTGGGAACACCCAGCCATATAGGAATCATCACTAGAGATCGAGTTTACGTTTGAGAAGCATAATGTTCTTGGCCTGCACTTATCTTCAAGTATGCAACTGGCCTATAGTACGCCCAGGAACTAACTTCTTTCCACAACTGGGAATACACAGCCACATAGGAATCTTCACTCAAGAGCAAGTTTACGTTTTGGAAGCATCAGGGTCTAGTCCAGCACTTCACTTCAAGTATGGAACTGTCCTATCGTGCGCCCAGGGACTAACTTCTTTCCGCAACTGGGAACACACAGCCACATAGGAATCTTCACTCAAGAGCAAGTTTACGTTTTGGAAGCATCAGGGTCTTGTCCTGCACTTAACTTCAAGTATGGAACTGTCCTATCGTGCGCCCAGGGACTAACTTCTTTCCACAACTGGGAACACCCAGCCATATAGGAATCATCACTAGAGATCGAGTTTACGTTTGAGAAGCATAATGTTCTTGGCCTGCACTTATCTTCAAGTATGCAACTGGCCTATAGTACGCCCAGGAACTAACTTCTTTCCACAACTGGGAATACACAGCCACATAGGAATCTTCACTCAAGAGCAAGTTTACGTTTTGGAAGCATCAGGGTCTAGTCCAGCACTTCACTTCAAGTATGGAACTGTCCTATCGTGCGCCCAGGGACTAACTTCTTTCCGCAACTGGGAACACACAGCCACATAGGAATCTTCACTCAAGAGCAAGTTTACGTTTTGGAAGCATCAGGGTCTTGTCCTGCACTTAACTTCAAGTATGGAACTGTCCTATCGTGCGCCCAGGGACTAACTTCTTTCCACAACTGGGAACACACAGCCACATAGGAATCTTCACTAAAGATCGAGTTTACGTTTTAGGAGCATGAGGGTCTTGGCCTGCACTTAACGTCAAGTATGCAACTGGCCTAAAGTGCGCCCAGGTATTAACTTCTTTCCACAACTGGGAACAACCTGCCATATAGGAATCTTCACTTCACATCGAGTTTACGTTTTGGAAGCATAAGGGTCTTGGCCTGCACTTAACTTCAAGTATGCAAGTGGCCTATTGTGCGCCCAGGGACTACCTGCTTTCCACAACTGGGAACACACAGCCACATAGGAATCATCACTAGAGATCGAGTTTACGTTTGAGAAGCATAATGTTCTTGGCCTGCACTTATCTTCAAGTATGCAACTGGCCTCTAGTTCGCCCAGGAACTAACTACTTTCCACACCTGGGAACACACAGCCTCATATGAATCTTCACTAAAGATCAAGTTTACGTTTTGGAAGCATCAGGGTCTTCTCCTGCACTTAACTTCAAGTATGGAACTGTCCTATCGTGCGCCTAGGGACTAACTTCTTTCCACAACTCGGAACACACAGCCACATACGAATCTTCACTAATGATCAAGTTTACGTTTTGGAAGCATGAGGGTCTTGGCGTGCCCTTACCTTAGAGTATGAAACTTGCCTAGAGTACGCCCAGGTTCCAATTTCTTTCCACAACGGGGAACAATCTGCCATTTTTGAATCTTCACTTTAAGATCGCGTTTATGTTTGGAAGCATAAGCGTCTTGGTGTGCCCTTAACACAGAGTGTCCAAAAAGCTTCTCGTCCGCCCTTGTTCCAGATTCTTTCCGTAACTGGGTACACACTGCCACTAATTAGACTTAACCTTCAGTGCGATTTTACGTTTCGAAACCTAAGTGACTGGACGTGCACTTAACTCAGAGTTTCCATGTGGCTTATACTCTGCCTTTGTTCTACGTTTTTCCTGAACTGGGAATACACGGCCACATAGGCCTTTCGCCTCAAGAGCTTTTATACGTTTTGGAAGCCTAAGGGCCTTGCTCTGCATTTTACTTGGAGCTTCCAACTTGCTTATAGTCCGCCTTTGTTCTAAGTTCTTTCCTGAACTGCGAGCACACTGCCACTAATGAGACTTCACCTTCAGAGCGATGATACGTTTTGGAAGCATAAGGGACTTGGCATGCCCTTACCATAGAGTATCCAACTTGCCTATAATGCGGCCTTTTTCTAACTTCTTTCCACAACTGGGCCCATACTGCCGCACATGAATATTCACTTCAGATCAAGTTTACGTTTTGGAAGCAGAAGGGTCTTGGGCTGCACATCCCTTCGAGTATGCAACTTGCCTATAGTGCGCCCAGGGTCTAACTTCTTCCACAACTGGGCACAAACTGCCATTTTTTATCTTCACGTTAAGATCGCGTTGACGTTTTGGAAGCATAAGCGTCTTTGTGTTCACTTAACTTAGAGTATCCAAGAAGCTTCTTGTCCGCCCTTGTTCTAAATTCTTTCCTTAACTGGGAACACACTGCCACTTATGAGACCTCACCTTAAGTGCCATTATACGTTTTGGAAGCATATGGGACTGGACGTGCACTTAACTCAGAGTATCCAAGTGGCTTCTAGTCTGCCCTTGTTCTAAGTTCTTTCCTGAACCGGGAACACACAGCCGCATAGGCCTCTTCGACTTAAGAGCATTTAGAAGTTTCGGAAGCCTAAGGGCCTTAGCCTGCATTTTACTTAGAGCTTCCAACTTGCTTATAATCCGCCTTTGTTCTAAGTTCTTTCCTGACCTGCGAACACACTGCCACTAATGAGACTTCACCTGAAGAGCGATGAAACGTTTTGGAAGTCTAAGGGGCTTGGTGTGCACTTCTTTCAGAGTATCCAACTTGCCTCCAGTTCGTCCTTGTTCTAACTTCTTTCCTCAACTGGCCCAACACTGCCAGAATGGGATTTCGTATTCAGCGTCATGTTACGTTTTGGAAGCAGAAGGGCATTGGCGAGCACTGAACTCAGAGTGTCCAACCAGCCTAGAGTCCGCCCTTGTTCTAACGCCTTTCCTCAACTGGGATATCACTGCCATGTAGGAGTGTTCATCTTCAGTGCGTTTGTAGGTTTTGGAAGCCTAAGAGACTTCACTTGAATTTATCTCAAAGGAACCAACATGCTTAGAGTCGTCCCTTGTTCTCAGATCTTCCCTCACCTGGGAACTCACTTCCACTTAGGAGACTCAAACTTAAGAGCGATTATAGGTTTTGGAAGCATAAGGGACTGGGCATGAACTTACCTTAGGCTCTCCAACTTGCCTCTAATGTGGCCTTGTTCCAACTTCTTTCCACAGAACGGCACAAACTGCCACATAGGAATCTTCACTAAAGATGGAGTTTACGTTCTGGAAACATAAGGGTCTAGGCCTGTTCTTAACTTAGAGTATGCAACTTGCGTATAGTGCGCCCTGGTCCTAACTTCTTTCCAATACTGGGAACACACAGCCACATAGGAATCTTCACTAGAGATCGAGTTTACGTTTTGGAAGCATAAGGGTCTTGGCCTGCACGTAACTTCAAGTATGCCACTGTCCTAGAGTGCGCCCAGGGACTAACTTCTTTCCACAACGGGGAACAACCTGCCGTATAGGAATCTTCACGTCACATTGAGTTTACGTTTTGGAAGCATAAGGGTCTTGGCCTGCACTTACATTAGAGTAAGCAACTTGCCTAGATTGCGCGCAGGTTCCAACTTCTTTCCACAACTGGGAACACACAGACACCTATGAGTCTTCTTTAAAGATCGAGTTTACGTTTTGGAAGCATAAGGGTCTTGGCCTGCACTTAACTCCAAGTATGCAACTGTCCTATCGTGCGCCCAGGGACTAACTTCTTTCCACAACTGGGAACACCCAGCCATATAGGAATCATCACTAGAGATCGAGTTTACGTTTGAGAAGCATAATGTTCTTGGCCTGCACTTATCTTCAAGTATGCAACTGGCCTATAGTACGCCCAGGAACTAACTTCTTTCCACAACTGGGAATACACAGCCACATAGGAATCTTCACTCAAGAGCAAGTTTACGTTTTGGAAGCATCAGGGTCTAGTCCAGCACTTCACTTCAAGTATGGAACTGTCCTATCGTGCGCCCAGGGACTAACTTCTTTCCGCAACTGGGAACACACAGCCACATAGGAATCTTCACTCAAGAGCAAGTTTACGTTTTGGAAGCATCAGGGTCTTGTCCTGCACTTAACTTCAAGTATGGAACTGTCCTATCGTGCGCCCAGGGACTAACTTCTTTCCACAACTGGGAACACACAGCCACATAGGAATCTTCACTAAAGATCGAGTTTACGTTTTAGGAGCATGAGGGTCTTGGCCTGCACTTAACGTCAAGTATGCAACTGGCCTAAAGTGCGCCCAGGTATTAACTTCTTTCCACAACTGGGAACAACCTGCCATATAGGAATCTTCACTTCACATCGAGTTTACGTTTTGGAAGCATAAGGGTCTTGGCCTGCACTTAACTTCAAGTATGCAAGTGGCCTATTGTGCGCCCAGGGACTACCTGCTTTCCACAACTGGGAACACACAGCCACATAGGAATCATCACTAGAGATCGAGTTTACGTTTGAGAAGCATAATGTTCTTGGCCTGCACTTATCTTCAAGTATGCAACTGGCCTCTAGTTCGCCCAGGAACTAACTACTTTCCACACCTGGGAACACACAGCCTCATATGAATCTTCACTAAAGATCAAGTTTACGTTTTGGAAGCATCAGGGTCTTGTCCTGCACTTAACTTCAAGTATGGAACTGTCCTATCGTGCGCCCAGGGACTAACTTCTTTCCACAACTCGGAACACACAGCCACATACGAATCTTCACTAATGCTCAAGTTTACGTTTTGGAAGCATGAGGGTCTTGGCGTGCCCTTACCTTAGAGTATGAAACTTGCCTAGAGTACGCCCAGGTTCCAATTTCTTTCCACAACGGGGAACAATCTGCCATTTTTGAATCTTCACTTTAAGATCGCGTTTATGTTTGGAATCATAAGCGTCTTGGTGTGCCCTTAACTCAGAGTGTCCAAAAAGCTTCTCGTCCGCCCTTGTTCCAGATTCTTTCCGTAACTGGGTACACACTGCCACTAATTAGACTTAACCTTCAGTGCGATTTTACGTTTCGAAACCTAAGTGACTGGACGTGCACTTAACTCAGAGTTTCCATGTGGCTTATACTCTGCCTTTGTTCTACGTTTTTCCTGAACTGGGAATACACGGCCACATAGGCCTTTCGCCTCAAGAGCTTTTATACGTTTTGGAAGCCTAAGGGCCTTGCTCTGCATTTTACTTGGAGCTTCCAACTTGCTTATAGTCCGCCTTTGTTCTAAGTTCTTTCCTGAACTGCGAGCACACTGCCACTAATGAGACTTCACCTTCAGAGCGATGATACGTTTTGGAAGCATAAGGGACTTGGCATGCCCTTACCATAGAGTATCCAACTTGCCTATAATGCGGCCTTTTTCTAACTTCTTTCCACAACTGGGCCCAAACTGCCGCACATGAATATTCACTTCAGATCAAGTTTACGTTTTGGAAGCAGAAGGGTCTTGGGCTGCACATCCCTTCGAGTATGCAACTTGCCTATAGTGCGCCCAGGGTCTCACTTCTTCCACAACTGGGCACAAACTGCCATTTTTTATCTTCACGTTAAGATCGCGTTGACGTTTTGGAAGCATAAGCGTCTTTGTGTTCACTTAACTTAGAGTATCCAAGAAGCTTCTTGTCCGCCCTTGTTCTAAATTCTTTCCTTAACTGGGAACACACTGCCACTTATGAGACCTCACCTTAAGTGCCATTATACGTTTTGGAAGCATATGGGACTGGACGTGCACTTAACTCAGAGTATCCAAGTGGCTTCTAGTCTGCCCTTGTTCTAAGTTCTTTCCTGAACCGGGAACACACAGCCGCATAGGCCTCTTCGACTTAAGAGCATTTAGAAGTTTCGGAAGCCTAAGGGCCTTAGCCTGCATTTTACTTAGAGCTTCCAACTTGCTTATAATCCGCCTTTGTTCTAAGTTCTTTCCTGACCTGCGAACACACTGCCACTAATGAGACTTCACCTGAAGAGCGATGAAACGTTTTGGAAGTCTAAGGGGCTTGGTGTGCACTTCTTTCAGAGTATCCAACTTGCCTCCAGTTCGTCCTTGTTCTAACTTCTTTCCTCAACTGGCCCAACACTGCCAGAATGGGATTTCGTATTCAGCGTCATGTTACGTTTTGGAAGCAGAAGGGCATTGGCGAGCACTGAACTCAGAGTGTCCAACCAGCCTAGAGTCCGCCCTTGTTCTAACGCCTTTCCTCAACTGGGATATCACTGCCATGTAGGAGTGTTCATCTTCAGTGCGTTTGTAGGTTTTGGAAGCCTAAGAGACTTCACTTGAATTTATCTCAAAGGAACCAACATGCTTAGAGTCGTCCCTTGTTCTCAGATCTTCCCTCACCTGGGAACTCACTTCCACTTAGGAGACTCAAACTTAAGAGCGATTATAGGTTTTGGAAGCATAAGGGACTGGGCATGAACTTACCTTAGGCTCTCCAACTTGCCTCTAATGTGGCCTTGTTCCAACTTCTTTCCACAGAACGGCACAAACTGCCACATAGGAATCTTCACTAAAGATGGAGTTTACGTTCTGGAAACATAAGGGTCTAGGCCTGTTCTTAACTTAGAGTATGCAACTTGCGTATAGTGCGCCCTGGTCCTAACTTCTTTCCACTACTGGGAACACACAGCCACATAGGAATCTTCACTAGAGATCGAGTTTACGTTTTGGAAGCATAAGGGTCTTGGCCTGCACGTAACTTCAAGTATGCAACTGTCCTAGAGTGCGCCCAGGGACTAACTTCTTTCCACAACGGGGAACAACCTGCCGTATAGGAATCTTCACGTCACATAGAGTTTACGTTTTGGAAGCATAAGGGTCTTGGCCTGCACTTACATTAGAGTAAGCAACTTGCCTAGATTGCGCGCAGGTTCCAACTTCTTTCCACAACTGGGAACACACAGACACCTATGAGTCTTCTTTAAAGATCGAGTTTACGTTTTGGAAGCATAAGGGTCTTGGCCTGCACTTAACTCCAAGTATGCAACTGTCCTATCGTGCGCCCAGGGACTAACTTCTTTCCACAACTGGGAACACCCAGCCATATAGGAATCATCACTAGAGATCGAGTTTACGTTTGAGAAGCATAATGTTCTTGGCCTGCACTTATCTTCAAGTATGCAACTGGCCTATAGTACGCCCAGGAACTAACTTCTTTCCACAACTGGGAATACACAGCCACATAGGAATCTTCACTCAAGAGCAAGTTTACGTTTTGGAAGCATCAGGGTCTAGTCCAGCACTTCACTTCAAGTATGGAACTGTCCTATCGTGCGCCCAGGGACTAACTTCTTTCCGCAACTGGGAACACACAGCCACATAGGAATCTTCACTCAAGAGCAAGTTTACGTTTTGGAAGCATCAGGGTCTTGTCCTGCACTTAACTTCAAGTATGGAACTGTCCTATCGTGCGCCCAGGGACTAACTTCTTTCCACAACTGGGAACACCCAGCCATATAGGAATCATCACTAGAGATCGAGTTTACGTTTGAGAAGCATAATGTTCTTGGCCTGCACTTATCTTCAAGTATGCAACTGGCCTATAGTACGCCCAGGAACTAACTTCTTTCCACAACTGGGAATACACAGCCACATAGGAATCTTCACTCAAGAGCAAGTTTATGTTTTGGAAGCATCAGGGTCTAGTCCAGCACTTCACTTCAAGTATGGAACTGTCCTATCGTGCGCCCAGGGACTAACTTCTTTCCGCAACTGGGAACACACAGCCACATAGGAATCTTCACTCAAGAGCAAGTTTACGTTTTGGAAGCATCAGGGTCTTGTCCTGCACTTAACTTCAAGTATGGAACTGTCCTATCGTGCGCCCAGGGACTAACTTCTTTCCACAACTGGGAACACACAGCCACATAGGAATCTTCACTAAAGATCGAGTTTACGTTTTAGGAGCATGAGGGTCTTGGCCTGCACTTAACGTCAAGTATGCAACTGGCCTAAAGTGCGCCCAGGTATTAACTTCTTTCCACAACTGGGAACAACCTGCCATATAGGAATCTTCACTTCACATCGAGTTTACGTTTTGGAAGCATAAGGGTCTTGGCCTGCACTTAACTTCAAGTATGCAAGTGGCCTATTGTGCGCCCAGGGACTACCTGCTTTCCACAACTGGGAACACACAGCCACATAGGAATCATCACTAGAGATCGAGTTTACGTTTGAGAAGCATAATGTTCTTGGCCTGCACTTATCTTCAAGTATGCAACTGGCCTCTAGTTCGCCCAGGAACTAACTACTTTCCACACCTGGGAACACACAGCCTCATATGAATCTTCACTAAAGATCAAGTTTACGTTTTGGAAGCATCTGGGTCTTGTCCTGCACTTAACTTCAAGTATGGAACTGTCCTATCGTGCGCCCAGGGACTAACTTCTTTCCACAACTCGGAACACACAGCCACATACGAATCTTCACTAATGCTCAAGTTTACGTTTTGGAAGCATGAGGGTCTTGGCGTGCCCTTACCTTAGAGTATGAAACTTGCCTAGAGTACGCCCAGGTTCCAATTTCTTTCCACAACGGGGAACAATCTGCCATTTTTGAATCTTCACTTTAAGATCGCGTTTATGTTTGGAAGCATAAGCGTCTTGGTGTGCCCTTAACTCAGAGTGTCCAAAAAGCTTCTCGTCCGCCCTTGTTCCAGATTCTTTCCGTAACTGGGTACACACTGCCACTAATTAGACTTAACCTTCAGTGCGATTTTACGTTTCGAAACCTAAGTGACTGGACGTGCACTTAACTCAGAGTTTCCATGTGGCTTATACTCTGCCTTTGTTCTACGTTTTTCCTGAACTGGGAATACACGGCCACATAGGCCTTTCGCCTCAAGAGCTTTTATACGTTTTGGAAGCCTAAGGGCCTTGCTCTGCATTTTACTTGGAGCTTCCAACTTGCTTATAGTCCGCCTTTGTTCTAAGTTCTTTCCTGAACTGCGAGCACACTGCCACTAATGAGACTTCACCTTCAGAGCGATGATACGTTTTGGAAGCATAAGGGACTTGGCATGCCCTTCCCATAGAGTATCCAACTTGCCTATAATGCGGCCTTTTTCTAACTTCTTTCCACAACTGGGCCCAAACTGCCGCACATGAATATTCACTTCAGATCAAGTTTACGTTTTGGAAGCAGAAGGGTCTTGGGCTGCACATCCCTTCGAGTATGCAACTTGCCTATAGTGCGCCCAGGGTCTCACTTCTTCCACAACTGGGCACAAACTGCCATTTTTTATCTTCACGTTAAGATCGCGTTGACGTTTTGGAAGCATAAGCGTCTTTGTGTTCACTTAACTTAGAGTATCCAAGAAGCTTCTTGTCCGCCCTTGTTCTAAATTCTTTCCTTAACTGGGAACACACTGCCACTTATGAGACCTCACCTTAAGTGCCATTATACGTTTTGGAAGCATATGGGACTGGACGTGCACTTAACTCAGAGTATCCAAGTGGCTTCTAGTCTGCCCTTGTTCTAAGTTCTTTCCTGAACCGGGAACACACAGCCGCATAGGCCTCTTCGACTTAAGAGCATTTAGAAGTTTCGGAAGCCTAAGGGCCTTAGCCTGCATTTTACTTAGAGCTTCCAACTTGCTTATAATCCGCCTTTGTTCTAAGTTCTTTCCTGACCTGCGAACACACTGCCACTAATGAGACTTCACCTGAAGAGCGATGAAACGTTTTGGAAGTCTAAGGGGCTTGGTGTGCACTTCTTTCAGAGTATCCAACTTGCCTCCAGTTCGTCCTTGTTCTAACTTCTTTCCTCAACTGGCCCAACACTGCCAGAATGGGATTTCGTATTCAGCGTCATGTTACGTTTTGGAAGCAGAAGGGCATTGGCGAGCACTGAACTCAGAGTGTCCAACCAGCCTAGAGTCCGCCCTTGTTCTAACGCCTTTCCTCAACTGGGATATCACTGCCATGTAGGAGTGTTCATCTTCAGTGCGTTTGTAGGTTTTGGAAGCCTAAGAGACTTCACTTGAATTTATCTCAAAGGAACCAACATGCTTAGAGTCGTCCCTTGTTCTCAGATCTTCCCTCACCTGGGAACTCACTTCCACTTAGGAGACTCAAACTTAAGAGCGATTATAGGTTTTGGAAGCATAAGGGACTGGGCATGAACTTACCTTAGGCTCTCCAACTTGCCTCTAATGTGGCCTTGTTCCAACTTCTTTCCACAGAACGGCACAAACTGCCACATAGGAATCTTCACTAAAGATGGAGTTTACGTTCTGGAAACATAAGGGTCTAGGCCTGTTCTTAACTTAGAGTATGCAACTTGCGTATAGTGCGCCCTGGTCCTAACTTCTTTCCACTACTGGGAACACACAGCCACATAGGAATCTTCACTAGAGATCGAGTTTACGTTTTGGAAGCATAAGGGTCTTGGCCTGCACGTAACTTCAAGTATGCCACTGTCCTAGAGTGCGCCCAGGGACTAACTTCTTTCCACAACTCGGAACACACAGCCACATACGAATCTTCACTAATGATCAAGTTTACGTTTTGGAAGCATGAGGGTCTTGGCGTGCCCTTACCTTAGAGTATGAAACTTGCCTAGAGTACGCCCAGGTTCCAATTTCTTTCCACAACGGGGAACAATCTGCCATTTTTGAATCTTCACTTTAAGATCGCGTTTATGTTTGGAAGCATAAGCGTCTTGGTGTGCCCTTAACTCAGAGTGTCCAAAAAGCTTCTCGTCCGCCCTTGTTCCAGATTCTTTCCGTAACTGGGTACACACTGCCACTAATTAGACTTAACCTTCAGTGCGATTTTACGTTTCGAAACCTAAGTGACTGGACGTGCACTTTACTCAGAGTTTCCATGTGGCTTATACTCTGCCTTTGTTCTACGTTTTTCCTGAACTGGGAATACACGGCCACATAGGCCTTTCGCCTCAAGAGCTTTTATACGTTTTGGAAGCCTAAGGGCCTTGCTCTGCATTTTACTTGGAGCTTCCAACTTGCTTATAGTCCGCCTTTGTTCTAAGTTCTTTCCTGAACTGCGAGCACACTGCCACTAATGAGACTTCACCTTCAGAGCGATGATACGTTTTGGAAGCATAAGGGACTTGGCATGCCCTTCCCATAGAGTATCCAACTTGCCTATAATGCGGCCTTTTTCTAACTTCTTTCCACAACTGGGCCCAAACTGCCGCACATGAATATTCACTTCAGATCAAGTTTACGTTTTGGAAGCAGAAGGGTCTTGGGCTGCACATCCCTTCGAGTATGCAACTTGCCTATAGTGCGCCCAGGGTCTCACTTCTTCCACAACTGGGCACAAACTGCCATTTTTTATCTTCACGTTAAGATCGCGTTGACGTTTTGGAAGCATAAGCGTCTTTGTGTTCACTTAACTTAGAGTATCCAAGAAGCTTCTTGTCCGCCCTTGTTCTAAATTCTTTCCTTAACTGGGAACACACTGCCACTTATGAGACCTCACCTTAAGTGCCATTATACGTTTTGGAAGCATATGGGACTGGACGTGCACTTAACTCAGAGTATCCAAGTGGCTTCTAGTCTGCCCTTGTTCTAAGTTCTTTCCTGAACCGGGAACACACAGCCGCATAGGCCTCTTCGACTTAAGAGCATTTAGAAGTTTCGGAAGCCTAAGGGCCTTAGCCTGCATTTTACTTAGAGCTTCCAACTTGCTTATAATCCGCCTTTGTTCTAAGTTCTTTCCTGACCTGCGAACACACTGCCACTAATGAGACTTCACCTGAAGAGCGATGAAACGTTTTGGAAGTCTAAGGGGCTTGGTGTGCACTTCTTTCAGAGTATCCAACTTGCCTCCAGTTCGTCCTTGTTCTAACTTCTTTCCTCAACTGGCCCAACACTGCCAGAATGGGATTTCGTATTCAGCGTCATGTTACGTTTTGGAAGCAGAAGGGCATTGGCGAGCACTGAACTCAGAGTGTCCAACCAGCCTAGAGTCCGCCCTTGTTCTAACGCCTTTCCTCAACTGGGATATCACTGCCATGTAGGAGTGTTCATCTTCAGTGCGTTTGTAGGTTTTGGAAGCCTAAGAGACTTCACTTGAATTTATCTCAAAGGAACCAACATGCTTAGAGTCGTCCCTTGTTCTCAGATCTTCCCTCACCTGGGAACTCACTTCCACTTAGGAGACTCAAACTTAAGAGCGATTATAGGTTTTGGAAGCATAAGGGACTGGGCATGAACTTACCTTAGGCTCTCCAACTTGCCTCTAATGTGGCCTTGTTCCAACTTCTTTCCACAGAACGGCACAAACTGCCACATAGGAATCTTCAATAAAGATGGAGTTTACGTTCTGGAAACATAAGGGTCTAGGCCTGTTCTTAACTTAGAGTATGCAACTTGCGTATAGTGCGCCCTGGTCCTAACTTCTTTCCACTACTGGGAACACACAGCCACATAGGAATCTTCACTAGAGATCGAGTTTACGTTTTGGAAGCATAAGGGTCTTGGCCTGCACGTAACTTCAAGTATGCAACTGTCCTAGAGTGCGCCCAGGGACTAACTTCTTTCCACAACGGGGAACAACCTGCCGTATAGGAATCTTCACGTCACATTGAGTTTACGTTTTGGAAGCATAAGGGTCTTGGCCTGCACTTACATTAGAGTAAGCAACTTGCCTAGATTGCGCGCAGGTTCCAACTTCTTTCCACAACTGGGAACACACAGACACCTATGAGTCTTCTTTAAAGATCGAGTTTACGTTTTGGAAGCATAAGGGTCTTGGCCTGCACTTAACTCCAAGTATGCAACTGTCCTATCGTGCGCCCAGGGACTAACTTCTTTCCACAACTGGGAACACCCAGTCATATAGGAATCATCACTAGAGATCGAGTTTACGTTTGAGAAGCATAATGTTCTTGGCCTGCACTTATCTTCAAGTATGCAACTGGCCTATAGTACGCCCAGGAACTAACTTCTTTCCACAACTGGGAATACACAGCCACATAGGAATCTTCACTCAAGAGCAAGTTTACGTTTTGGAAGCATCAGGGTCTAGTCCAGCACTTCACTTCAAGTATGGAACTGTCCTATCGTGCGCCCAGGGACTAACTTCTTTCCGCAACTGGGAACACACAGCCACATAGGAATCTTCACTCAAGAGCAAGTTTACGTTTTGGAAGCATCAGGGTCTTGTCCTGCACTTAACTTCAAGTATGGAACTGTCCTATCGTGCGCCCAGGGACTAACTTCTTTCCACAACTGGGAACACACAGCCACATAGGAATCTTCACTAAAGATCGAGTTTACGTTTTAGGAGCATGAGGGTCTTGGCCTGCACTTAACGTCAAGTATGCAACTGGCCTAAAGTGCGCCCAGGTATTAACTTCTTTCCACAACTGGGAACAACCTGCCATATAGGAATCTTCACTTCACATCGAGTTTACGTTTTGGAAGCATAAGGGTCTTGGCCTGCACTTAACTTCAAGTATGCAAGTGGCCTATTGTGCGCCCAGGGACTACCTGCTTTCCACAACTGGGAACACACAGCCACATAGGAATCATCACTAGAGATCGAGTTTACGTTTGAGAAGCATAATGTTCTTGGCCTGCACTTATCTTCAAGTATGCAACTGGCCTCTAGTTCGCCCAGGAACTAACTACTTTCCACACCTGGGAACACACAGCCTCATATGAATCTTCACTAAAGATCAAGTTTACGTTTTGGAAGCATCTGGGTCTTGTCCTGCACTTAACTTCAAGTATGGAAGTGTCCTATCGTGCGCCCAGGGACTAACTTCTTTCCACAACTCGGAACACACAGCCACATACGAATCTTCACTAATGATCAAGTTTACGTTTTGGAAGCATGAGGGTCTTGGCGTGCCCTTACCTTAGAGTATGAAACTTGCCTAGAGTACGCCCAGGTTCCAATTTCTTTCCACAACGGGGAACAATCTGCCATTTTTGAATCTTCACTTTAAGATCGCGTTGATGTTTGGAAGCATAAGCGTCTTGGTGTGCCCTTAACTCAGAGTGTCCAAAAAGCTTCTCGTCCGCCCTTGTTCCAGATTCTTTCCGTAACTGGGTACACACTGCCACTAATTAGACTTAACCTTCAGTGCGATTTTACGTTTCGAAACCTAAGTGACTGGACGTGCACTTAACTCAGAGTTTCCATGTGGCTTATACTCTGCCTTTGTTCTACGTTTTTCCTGAACTGGGAATACACGGCCACATAGGCCTTTCGCCTCAAGAGCTTTTATACGTTTTGGAAGCCTAAGGGCCTTGCTCTGCATTTTACTTGGAGCTTCCAACTTGCTTATAGTCCGCCTTTGTTCTAAGTTCTTTCCTGAACTGCGAGCACACTGCCACTAATGAGACTTCACCTTCAGAGCGATGATACGTTTTGGAAGCATAATGGACTTGGCATGCCCTTACCATAGAGTATCCAACTTGCCTATAATGCGGCCTTTTTCGAACTTCTTTCCACAACTGGGCCCAAACTGCCGCACATGAATATTCACTTCAGATCAAGTTTACGTTTTGGAAGCAGAAGGGTCTTGGGCTGCACATCCCTTCGAGTATGCAACTTGCCTATAGTGCGCCCAGGGTCTCACTTCTTCCACAACTGGGCACAAACTGCCATTTTTTATCTTCACGTTAAGATCGCGTTGACGTTTTGGAAGCATAAGCGTCTTTGTGTTCACTTAACTTAGAGTATCCAAGAAGCTTCTTGTCCGCCCTTGTTCTAAATTCTTTCCTTAACTGGGAACACACTGCCACTTATGAGACCTCACCTTAAGTGCCATTATACGTTTTGGAAGCATATGGGGCTGGACGTGCACTTAACTCAGAGTATCCAACTGGCTTCTAGTCTGCCCTTGTTCTAAGTTCTTTCCTGAACCGGGAACACACAGCCGCATAGGCCTCTTCGACTTAAGAGCATTTAGAAGTTTCGGAAGCCTAAGGGCCTTAGCCTGCATTTTACTTAGAGCTTCCAACTTGCTTATAATCCGCCTTTGTTCTAAGTTCTTTCCTGACCTGCGAACACACTGCCACTAATGAGACTTCACCTGAAGAGCGATGAAACGTTTTGGAAGTCTAAGGGGCTTGGTGTGCACTTCTTTCAGAGTATCCAACTTGCCTCCAGTTCGTCCTTGTTCTAACTTCTTTCCTCAACTGGCCCAACACTGCCAGAATGGGATTTCGTATTCAGCGTCATGTTACGTTTTGGAAGCAGAAGGGCATTGGCGAGCACTGAACTCAGAGTGTCCAACCAGCCTAGAGTCCGCCCTTGTTCTAACGCCTTTCCTCAACTGGGATATCACTGCCATGTAGGAGTGTTCATCTTCAGTGCGTTTGTAGGTTTTGGAAGCCTAAGAGACTTCACTTGAATTTATCTCAAAGGAACCAACATGCTTAGAGTCGTCCCTTGTTCTCAGATCTTCCCTCACCTGGGAACTCACTTCCACTTAGGAGACTCAAACTTAAGAGCGATTATAGGTTTTGGAAGCATAAGGGACTGGGCATGAACTTACCTTAGGCTCTCCAACTTGCCTCTAATGTGGCCTTGTTCCAACTTCTTTCCACAGAACGGCACAAACTGCCACATAGGAATCTTCACTAGATGGAGTTTACGTTCTGGAAACATAAGGGTCTAGGCCTGTTCTTCACTTAGAGTATGCAACTTGCGTATAGTGCGCCCTGGTCCTAACTTCTTTCCACTACTGGGAACACACAGCCACATAGGAATCTTCACTAGAGATCGAGTTTACGTTTTGGAAGCATAAGGGTCTTGGCCTGCACGTAACTTCAAGTATGCAACTGTCCTAGAGTGCGCCCAGGGACTAACTTCTTTCCACAACGGCGAACAACCTGCCGTATAGGAATCTTCACGTCACATTGAGTTTACGTTTTGGAAGCATAAGGGTCTTGGCCTGCACTTACATTAGAGTAAGCAACTTGCCTAGATTGCGCGCAGGTTCCAACTTCTTTCCACAACTGGGAACACACAGACACCTATGAGTCTTTTTTAAAGATCGAGTTTACGTTTTGGAAGCATAAGGGTCTTGGCCTGCACTTAACTCCAAGTATGCAACTGTCCTATCGTGCGCCCAGGGACTAACTTCTTTCCACAACTGGGAACACCCAGCCATATAGGAATCATCACTAGAGATCGAGTTTACGTTTGAGAAGCATAATGTTCTTGGCCTGCACTTATCTTCAAGTATGCAACTGGCCTATAGTACGCCCAGGAACTAACTTCTTTCCACAACTGGGAATACACAGCCACATAGGAATCTTCACTCAAGAGCAAGTTTACGTTTTGGAAGCATCAGGGTCTAGTCCAGCACTTCACTTCAAGTATGGAACTGTCCTATCGTGCGCCCAGGGACTAACTTCTTTCCACAACTGGGAACACACAGCCACATAGGAATCTTCACTAAAGATCGAGTTTACGTTTTAGGAGCATGAGGGTCTTGGCCTGCACTTAACGTCAAGTATGCAACTGGCCTAAAGTGCGCCCAGGTATTAACTTCGTTCCACAACTGGGAACAACCTGCCATATAGGAATCTTCACTTCACATCGAGTTTACGTTTTGGAAGCATAAGGGTCTTGGCCTGCACTTAACTTCAAGTATGCAAGTGGCCTATTGTGCGCCCAGGGACTACCTGCTTTCCACAACTGGGAACACACAGCCACATAGGAATCATCACTAGAGATCGAGTTTACGTTTGAGAAGCATAATGTTCTTGGCCTGCACTTATCTTCAAGTATGCAACTGGCCTCTAGTTCGCCCAGGAACTAACTTCTTTCCACACCTGGGAACACAGCCTCATATGAATCTTCACTAAAGATCAAGTTTACGTTTTGGAAGCATCTGGGTCTTGTCCTGCACTTAACTTCAAGTATGGAAGTGTCCTATCGTGCGCCCAGGGACTAACTTCTTTCCACAACTCGGAACACACAGCCACATACGAATCTTCACTAATGATCAAGTTTACGTTTTGGAAGCATGAGGGTCTTGGCGTGCCCTTACCTTAGCGTATGAAACTTGCCTAGAGTACGCCCAGGTTCCAATTTCTTTCCACAACGGGGAACAATCTGCCATTTTTGAATCTTCACTTTAAGATCGCGTTTATGTTTGGAAGCATAAGCGTCTTGGTGTGCCCTTAACTCAGAGTGTCCAAAAAGCTTCTCGTCCGCCCTTGTTCCAGATTCTTTCCGTAACTGGGTACACACTGCCACTAATGAGACTTCACCTTCAGTGCGATTATACGTTTCGAAACCTAAGTGACTGGACGTGCACTTAACTCAGAGTATCCATGTGGCTTATACTCTGCCTTTGTTCTACGTTTTTCCTGAACTGGGAATACACGGCCACATAGGCCTTTCGCCTCAAGAGCTTTTATACGTTTTGGAAGCCTAAGGGCCTTGCTCTGCATTTTACTTGGAGCTTCCAACTTGCTTATAGTCCGCCTTTGTTCTAAGTTCTTTCCTGAACTGCGAGCACACTGCCACTAATGAGACTTCACCTTCAGAGCGATGATACGTTTTGGAAGCATAAGGGACTTGGCATGCCCTTCCCATAGAGTATCCAACTTGCCTATAATGCGGCCTTTTTCGAACTTCTTTCCACAACTGGGCACAAACGGCCGCACATGAATATTCACTTCAGATCAAGTTTACGTTTTGGAAGCAGAAGGGTCTTGGGCTGCACATCCCTTCGAGTATGCAACTTGCCTATAGTGCGCCCAGGGTCTCACTTCTTCCACAACTGGGCACAAACTGCCATTTTTTATCTTCACGTTAAGATCGCGTTGACGTTTTGGAAGCATAAGCGTCTTTGTGTTCACTTAACTTAGAGTATCCAAGAAGCTTCTTGTCCGCCCTTGTTCTAAATTCTTTCCTTAACTGGGAACACACTGCCACTTATGAGACCTCACCTTAAGTGCCATTATACGTTTTGGAAGCATATGGGACTGGACGTGCACTTAACTCAGAGTATCCAAGTGGCTTCTAGTCTGCCCTTGTTCTAAGTTCTTTCCTGAACCGGGAACACACAGCCGCATAGGCCTCTTCGACTTAAGAGCATTTAGAAGTTTCGGAAGCCTAAGGGCCTTAGCCTGCATTTTACTTAGAGCTTCCAACTTGCTTATAATCCGCCTTTGTTCTAAGTTCTTTCCTGACCTGCGAACACACTGCCACTAATGAGACTTCACCTGAAGAGCGATGAAACGTTTTGGAAGTCTAAGGGGCTTGGTGTGCACTTCTTTCAGAGTATCCAACTTGCCTCCAGTTCGTCCTTGTTCTAACTTCTTTCCTCAACTGGCCCAACACTGCCAGAATGGGATTTCGTATTCAGCGTCATGTTACGTTTTGGAAGCAGAAGGGCATTGGCGAGCACTGAACTCAGAGTGTCCAACCAGCCTAGAGTCCGCCCTTGTTCTAACGCCTTTCCTCAACTGGGAAATCACTGCCATGTAGGAGTGTTCATCTTCAGTGCGTTTGTAGGTTTTGGAAGCCTAAGAGACTTCACTTGAATTTATCTCAAAGGAACCAACATGCTTAGAGTCGTCCCTTGTTCTCAGATCTTCCCTCACCTGGGAACTCACTTCCACTTAGGAGACTCAAACTTAAGAGCGATTATAGGTTTTGGAAGCATAAGGGACTGGGCATGAACTTACCTTAGGCTCTCCAACTTGCCTCTAATGTGGCCTTGTTCCAACTTCTTTCCACAGAACGGCACAAACTGCCACATAGGAATCTTCACTAAAGATGGAGTTTACGTTCTGGAAACATAAGGGTCTAGGCCTGTTCTTCACTTAGAGTATGCAACTTGCGTATAGTGCGCCCAGGTTCTAACTTCTTTCCACAACTGGGAACACACAGCCACATAGGAATCTTCACTAGAGATCGAGTTTACGTTTTGGAAGCATAAGGGTCTTGGCCTGCACGTAACTTCAAGTATGCCACTGTCCTAGAGTGCGCCCAGGGAATAACTTCTTTCCACAACGGGGAACAACCTGCCGTTTAGGAATCTTCACGTCACATTGAGTTTACGTTTTGGAAGCATAAGGGTCTTGGCCTGCACTTACATTAGAGTAAGCAACTTGCCTAGATTGCGCGCAGGTTCCAACTTCTTTCCACAACTGGGAACACACAGACACCTATGAATCTTCTTTAAAGATCGAGTTTACGTTTTGGAAGCATAAGGGTCTTGGCCTGCACTTAACTCCAAGTATGCAACTGTCCTATCGTGCGCCCAGGGACTAACTTCTTTCCACAACTGGGAACACCCAGCCATATAGGAATCATCACTAGAGATCGAGTTTAAGTTTGAGAAGCATAATGTTCTTGGCCTGCACTTATCTTCAAGTATGCAACTGGCCTATTGCACGCCCAGGAATTAACTTCTTTCCGCAACTGGGAACACACAGCCACATAGGAATCTTCACTCAAGAGCAAGTTTAGGTTTTGGAAGCATCAGGGTCTTGTCCTGCACTTAACTTCAAGTATGGAACTGTCCTATCGTGCGCCCAGGGACTAACTTCTTTCCACAACTGGGACCACACAGCCACATAGGAATCTTCACTAAAGATCGAGTTTACGTTTTGGGAGCATGAGGGTCTTGGCCTGCACTTAACGTCAAGTATGCAACTGGCCTAGAGTGCGCCCAGGTATTAACTTCTTTCCGCAACTGGGAACAACCTGCCATATAGGAATCTTCACTTCACATCGAGTTTACGTTTTGGAAGCATAAGGGTCTTGGCCTGCACTTAACTTCAAGTATGCAAGTGGCCTATCGTGCGCCCAGGGACTACCTGCTTTCCACAACTGGGAACACACAGCCACATAGGAATCATCACTAGAGATCGAGTTTACGTTTGAGAAGCATAATGTTCTTGGCCTGCACTTATCTTCAAGTATGCAACTGGCCTCTAGTACGCCCAGGAACTAACTTCTTTCCACAACTGGGAACACACAGCCTCATATGAATCTTCACTAAAGATCAAGTTTACGTTTTGGAAGCATCTGGGTCTTGTCCTGCACTTAACTTCAAGTATGGAACTGTCCTATCGTGCGCCTAGGGACTAACTTCTTTCCACAACTCGGAACACACAGCCACATACGAATCTTCACTAATGATCAAGTTTACGTTTTGGAAGCATGAGGGTCTTGGCGTGCCCTTACCTTAGCGTATGAAACTTGCCAAGAGTACGCCAAGGTTCCAATTTCTTTCCACAACGGGGAACAATCTGCCATTTTTGAATCTTCAATTTAAGATCGCGTTTATGTTTGGAAGCATAAGCCTCTTGGTGTGCCCTTAACTCAGAGTGTCCAAAAAGCTTCTCGTCCGCCCTTGTTCCAGATTCTTTCCGTAACTGGGTACACACTGCCACTAATGAGACTTCACCTTCAGTGCGATTATACGTTTCGAAACCTAAGTGACTGGACGTGCACTTAACTCAGAGTATCCATGTGGCTTATACTCTGCGTTTGTTCTACGTTTTTCCTGAACTGGGAATACACGGCCACATAGGCCTTTCGCCTCAAGAGCTTTTATACGTTTTGGAAGCCTAAGGGCCTTGCTCTGCATTTTACTTGGAGCTTCCAACTTGCTTATAGTCCGCCTTTGTTCTAAGTTCTTTCCTGAACTGCGAGCACACTGCCACTAATGAGACTTCAACTTCAGAGCGATGATACGTTTTGGAAGCATAAGGGACTTGGCATGCCCTTCCCATAGAGTATCCAACTTGCCTATAATGCGGCCTTTTTCGAACTTCTTTCCACAACTGGGCCCAAACTGCCGCACATGAATATTCACTTCAGATCAAGTTTACGTTTTGGAAGCAGAAGGGTCTTGGGCTGCACATCCCTTCGAGTATGCAACTTGCCTATAGTGCGCCCAGGGTCTAACTTCTTCCACAACTGGGCACAAACTGCCATTTTTTATCTTCACGTTAAGATCGCGTTGACGTTTTGGAAGCATAAGCGTCTTTGTGTTCACTTAACTTAGAGTATCCAAGAAGCTTCTTGTCCGCCCTTGTTCTAAATTCTTTCCTTAACTGGGAACACACTGCCACTTATGAGACCTCACCTTAAGTGCCATTATACGTTTTGGAAGCATATGGGACTGGACGTGCACTTAACTCAGAGTATCCAAGTGGCTTCTAGTCTGCCCTTGTTCTAAGTTCTTTCCTGAACCGGGAACACACAGCCGCATAGGCCTCTTCAACTTAAGAGCATTTAGAAGTTTCGGAAGCCTAAGGGCCTTAGCCTGCATTTTACTTAGAGCTTCCAACTTGCTTATAATCCGCCTTTGTTCTAAGTTCTTTTCTGACCTGCGAACACACTGCCACTAATGAGACTTCACCTGAAGAGCGATGAAAAGTTTTGGAAGTCTAAGGGGCTTGGTGTGCACTTCTTTCAGAGTATCCAACTTGCCTCCAGTTCGTCCTTGTTCTAACTTCTTTCCTCAACTGGCCCAACACTGCCAGAATGGGATTTCGTATTCAGCGTCATGTTACGTTTTGGAAGCAGAAGGGCATTGGCGAGCACTGAACTCAGAGTGTCCAACCAGCCTAGAGTCCGCCCTTGTTCTAACGCCTTTCCTCAACTGGGAAATCACTGCCATGTAGGAGTGTTCATCTTCAGTGCGTTTGTAGGTTTTGGAAGCCTAAGAGACTTCACTTGAATTTATCTCAAAGGAACCAACATGCTTAGAGTCGTCCCTTGTTCTCAGATCTTCCCTCACCTGGGAACTCACTTCCACTTAGGAGACTCAAACTTAAGAGCGATCATAGGTTTTGGAAGCATAAGGGACTGGGCATGAACTTACCTTAGGCTCTCCAACTTGCCTCTAATGTGGCCTTGTTCCAACTTCTTTCCACAGAACGGCACAAACTGCCACATAGGAATCTTCACTAAAGATGGAGTTTACGTTCTGGAAACATAAGGGTCTAGGCCTGTTCTTCACTTAGAGTATGCAACTTGCGTATAGTGCGCCCAGGTTCTAACTTCTTTCCACAACTGGGAACACACAGCCACATAGGAATCTTCACTAGAGATCGAGTTTACGTTTTGGAAGCATAAGGGTCTTGGCCTGCACGTAACTTCAAGTATGCAACTGTCCTAGAGTGCGCCCAGGGACTAACTTCTTTCCACAAGGGGAACAACCTGCCGTATAGGAATCTTAACGTCACATTGAGTTTACGTTTTGGAAGCATAAGGGTCTTGGCCTGCACTTACATTAGAGTAAGCAACTTGCCTAGATTGCGCGCAGGTTCCAACTTCTTTCCACAACTGGGAACACACAGACACCTATGAATCTTCTTTAAAGATCGAGTTTACATTTTGGAAGCATAAGGGTCTTGGCCTGCACTTAACTCCAAGTATGCAACTGTCCTATCGTGCGCCCAGGGACTAACTTCTTTCCACAACTGGGAACACCCAGCCATATAGGAATCATCACTAGAGATCGAGTTTACGTTTGAGAAGCATAATGTTCTTGGCCTGCACTTATCTTCAAGTATGCAACTGGCCTATAGCACGCCCAGGAACTAACTTCTTTCCACTACTGGGAATACACAGCCACATAGGAATCTTCACTCAAGAGCAAGTTTACGTTTTGGAAGCATCAGGGTCTTGTCCTGCACTTAACTTCTAGTATGGAACTGTCCTATCGTGCGCCCAGGGACTAACTTCTTTCCGCAACTGGGAACACACAGCCACATAGGAATCTTCACTCAAGAGCAAGTTTAGGTTTTGGAAGCATCAGGGTCTTGTCCTGCACTTAACTTCAAGTATGGAACTGTCCTATCGTGCGCCCAGGGACTAACTTCTTTCCACAACTGGGAACACACAGCCACATAGGAATCTTCACTAAAGATCGAGTTTACGTTTTGGGAGCATGAGGGTCTTGGCCTGCACTTAACGTCAAGTATGCAACTGGCCTAGAGTGCGCCCAGGTATTAACTTCTTTCCACAACTGGGAACAACCTGCCATATAGGAATCTTCACTTCACATCGAGTTTACGTTTTGGAAGCATAAGGGTCTTGGCCTGCACTTAACTTCAATATGCAAGTGGCCTATCGTGCGCCCAGGGACTACCTGCTTTCCACAACTGGGAACACACAGCCACATAGGAATCATCACTAGAGATCGAGTTTACGTTTGAGAAGCATAATGTTCTTGGCCTGCACTTATCTTCAAGTATGCAACTGGCCTCTAGTACGCCCAGGAACTAACTTCTTTCCACAACTGGGAACACACAGCCTCATATGAATCTTCACTAAAGATCAAGTTTACGTTTTGGAAGCATCTGGGTCTTGTCCTGCACTTAACTTCAAGTATGGAACTGTCCTATCGTGCGCCTAGGGACTAACTTCTTTCCACAACTCGGAACACACAGCCACATACGAATTTTCACTAATGATCAAGTTTACGTTTTGGAAGCACGAGGGTCTTGGCGTGCCCTTACCTTAGAGTATGAAACTTGCCTAGAGTACGCCCAGGTTCCAATTTCTTTCCACAACGGGGAACAATCTGCCATTTTTGAATCTTCACTTTAAGATCGCGTTTATGTTTGGAAGCATAAGCGTCTTGGTGTGCCCTTAACTCAGAGTGTCCAAAAAGCTTCTCATCCGCCCTTGTTCCAGATTCTTTCCGTAACTGGGTACACACTGCCACTAAAGAGACTTCACCTTCAGTGCGATTATACGTTTCGAAACCTAAGTGACTGGACGTGCACTTAACTCAGAGTATCCATGTGGCTTATACTCTGCCTTTGTTCTACGTTTTTCCTGAACTGGGAATACACGGCCACATAGGCCTTTCGCCTCAAGAGCTTTTATACGTTTTGGAAGCCTAAGGGCCTTGCTCTGCATTTTACTTGGAGCTTCCAACTTGCTTATAGTCCGCCTTTGTTCTAAGTTCTTTCCTGAACTGCGAGCACACTGCCACTAATGAGACTTCACCTTCAGAGCGATGATACGTTTTGGAAGCATAAGGGACTTGGCATGCCCTTCCCATAGAGTATCCAACTTGCCTATAATGCGGCCTTTTTCTAACTTCTTTCCACAACTGGGCCCAAACGGCCGCACATGAAAATTCACTTCAGATCAAGTTTACGTTTTGGAAGCAGAAGGGTCTTGGGCTGCACATCCCTTCGAGTATGCAACTTGCCTATAGTGCGCCCAGGGTCTAACTTCTTCCACAACTGGGCACAAACTGCCATTTTTTATCTTCACGTTAAGATCGCGTTGACGTTTTGGAAGCATAAGCGTCTTTGTGTTCACTTAACTTAGAGTATCCAAGAAGCTTCTTGTCCGCCCTTGTTCTAAATTCTTTCCTTAACTGGGAACACACTGCCACTTATGAGACCTCACCTTAAGTGCCATTATACGTTTTGGAAGCATATGGGACTGGACGTGCACTTAACTCAGAGTATCCAAGTGGCTTCTAGTCTGCCCTTGTTCTAAGTTCTTTCCTGAACCGGGAACACACAGCTGCATAGGCCTCTTCGACTTAAGAGCATTTAGAAGTTTCGGAAGCCTAAGGGCCTTAGCCTGCATTTTACTTAGAGCTTCCAACTTGCTTATAATCCGCCTTTGTTCTAAGTTCTTTCCTGACCTGCGAACACACTGCCACTAATGAGACTTCACCTGAAGAGCGATGAAACGTTTTGGAAGTCTAAGGGGCTTGGTGTGCACTTCTTTCAGAGTATCCAACTTGCCTCCAGTTCGTCCTTGTTCTAACTTCTTTCCTCAACTGGCCCAACACTGCCAGAATGGGATTTCGTATTCAGCGTCATGTTACGTTTTGGAAGCAGAAGGGCATTGGCGAGCACTGAACTCAGAGTGTCCAACCAGCCTAGAGTCCGCCCTTGTTCTAACGCCTTTCCTCAACTGGGATATCACTGCCATGTAGGAGTGTTCATCTTCAGTGCGTTTGTAGGTTTTGGAAGCCTAAGAGACTTCACTTGAATTTATCTCAAAGGAACCAACATGCTTAGAGTCGTCCCTTGTTCTCAGATCTTCCCTCACCTGGGAACTCACTTCCACTTAGGAGACTCAAACTTAAGAGCGATTATAGGTTTTGGAAGCATAAGGGACTGGGCATGAACTTACCTTAGGCTCTCCAACTTGCCTCTAATGTGGCCTTGTTCCAACTTCTTTCCACAGAACGGCACAAACTGCCACATAGGAATCTTCACTAAAGATGGAGTTGACGTTCTGGAAACATAAGGGTCTAGGCCTGATCTTAACTTAGAGTATGCAACTTGCCTTTAGTGCGCCCAGGTTCTAACTTCTTTCCACAACTGGGAACACACAGCCACATAGGAATCTTCACTAGAGATCGAGTTTACGTTTTGGAAGCATAAGGGTCTTGGCCTCCACGTAACTTCAAGTATGCCACTGTCCTAGAGTGCGCCCAGGGACTAACTTCTTTCCACAACGGGGAACAACCTGCCGTATAGGAATCATCACTAGAGATCGAGTTTACGTTTGAGAAGCATAATGTTCTTGGCCTGCACTTATCTTCAAGTATGCAACTGGCCTATAGCACGCCCAGGAACTAACTTCTTTCCACTACTGGGAATACACAGCCACATAGGAATCTTCACTCAAGAGCAAGTTTACGTTTTGGAAGCATCAGGGTCTTGTCCTGCACTTAACTTCAAGTATGGAACTGTCCTATCGTGCGCCCAGGGACTAACTTCTTTCCACAACTGGGAACACCCAGCCATATAGGAATCATCACTAGAGATCGAGTTTACGTTTGAGAAGCATAATGTTCTTGGCCTGCACTTATCTTCAAGTATGCAACTGGCCTCTAGTACGCCCAGGAACTAACTTCTTTCCACAACTGGGAATACACAGCCACATAGGAATCTTCACTCAAGAGCAAGTTTACGTTTTGGAAGCATCAGGGTCTTGTCCTGCACGTAACTTCAAGTATGGAACTGTCCTATCGTGCGCCCAGGGACTAACTTCTTTCCGCAAAAGGGAACACACAGCCACATTGGAATCTTCACTCAAGAGCATGTTTACGTTTTGGAAGCATCCGGGTCTTGTCCTGCACTTAACTTCAAGTATGGAAGTGTCCTATCGTGCGCCCAGGGACTAACTTCTTTCCACAACTGGGAACACACAGCCACATAGGAATCTTCACTAAAGATCGAGTTTACGTTTTGGGAGCATGAGGGTCTTGGCCTGCACCTAACGTCAAGTATGCAACTGGCCTAGAGTGCGCCCAGGTATTAACTTCTTTCCACAACTGGGAGCAACCTGCCATATAGGAATCTTCACTTCACATCGAGTTTACGTTTTGGAAGCATAAGGGTCTTGGCCTGCACTTATCTTCAAGTATGCAACTGGCCTCTAGTACGCCCAGGAACTAACTTCTTTCCACAACTGGGAACACACAGCCTCATATGAATCTTCACTAAAGATCAAGTTTACGTTTTGGAAGCATCTGGGTCTTGTCCTGCACTTAACTTCAAGTATGGAACTGTCCTATCGTGCGCCCAGGGACTAACTTCTTTCCCCAACTCGGAACACACAGCCACATACGAATCTTCACTAATGATCAAGTTTACGTTTTGGAAGCATGAGGGTCTTGGCGTGCCCTTACCTTAGAGTATGAAACTTGCCTAGAGTACGCCCAGGTTCCAATTTCTTTCCACAACGGGGAACAATCTGCCATTTTTGAATCTTCACTTTAAGATCGCGTTTATGTTTGGAACCATAAGCGTCTTGGTGTGCCCTTAACTCAGAGTGTCCAAAAAGCTTCTAGTCCGCCCTTGTTCCAGATTCTTTCCATAACTGGGTACACACTGCCACTAATGAGACTTAACCTTCAGTGCGATTATACGTTTCGAAACCTAAGTGACTGGACGTGCACTTAACTCAGAGTATCCATGTGGCTTATACTCTGCCTTTGTTCTACGTTTTTCCTGAACTGGGAATACACGGCCACATAGGCCTTTCGCCTCAAGAGCTTTTATACGTTTTGGAAGCCTAAGGGCCTTGCTCTGCATTTTACTTGGAGCTTCCAACTTGCTTATAGTCCGCCTTTGTTCTAAGTTCTTTCCTGAACTGCGAGCACACTGCCACTAATGAGACTTCACCTTCAGAGCGATGATACGTTTTGGAAGCATAAGGGACTTGGCATGCCCTTACCATAGAGTATCCAACTTGCCTATAATGCGGCCTTTTTCGAACTTCTTTCCACAACTGGGCACAAACTGCCACACATGAATATTCACTTCAGATCAAGTTTACGTTTTGGAAGCAGAAGGGTCTTGGGCTGCACATCCCTTCGAGTATGCAACTTGCCTATAGTGCGCCCAGGGTCTAACTTCTTCCACAACTGGGCACAAACTGCCATTTTTTATCTTCACGTTAAGATCGCGTTGACGTTTTGGAAGCATAAGCGTCTTTGTGTTCACTTAACTTAGAGTATCCAAGAAGCTTCTTGTCCGCCCTTGTTCTAAATTCTTTCCTTAACTGGGAACACATTGCCACTTATGAGACCTCACCTTAAGTGCCATTATACGTTTTGGAAGCATATGGGACTGGACGTGCACTTAACTCAGAGTATCCAACTGGCTTCTAGTCTGCCCTTGTTCTAAGTTCTTTCCTGAACCGGGAACACACAGCCGCATAGGCCTCTTCGACTTAAGAGCATTTAGAAGTTTCGGAAGCCTAAGGGCCTTAGCCTGCATTTTACTTAGAGCTTCCAACTTGCTTATAATCCGCCTTTCTTCTAAGTTCTTTCCTGACCTGCGAACACACTGCCACTAATGAGACTTCACCTGAAGAGCGATGAAACGTTTTGGAAGTCTAAGGGACTTGGTGTGCACTTCTTTCAGAGTATCCAACTTGCCTCCAGTTCGTCCTTGTTCTAACTTCTATCCTCAACTGGCACAACACTGCCAGAATGGGATTTCGTATTCAGCGTCATGTTACGTTTTGGAAGCAGAAGGGCATTGGCGAGCACTGAACTCAGAGTGTCCAACCAGCCTAGAGTCCGCCCTTGTTCTAAGGCCTTTCCTCAACTGGGAAATCACTGCCATGTAGGAGTGTTCATCTTCAGTGCGTTTGTAGGTTTTGGAAGCCTAAGAGACTTCACTTGAATTTATCTCAAAGGAACCAACATGCTTAGAGTCGTCCCTTGTTCTCAGATCTTCCCTCACCTGGGAACTCACTTCCACTTAGGAGACTTAAACTTAAGAGCGATTATAGGTTTTGGAAGCATAAGGGACTGGGCATGAACTTACCTTAGGCTCTCCAACTTGCCTCTAATGTGGCCTTGTTCCAACTTCTTTCCACAGAACGGCACAAACTGCCACATAGGAATCTTCATCAAAGATGGAGTTTACGTTCTGGAAACATAACGGTCTAGGCCTGTTCTTAACTTAGAGTATGCAACTTGCGTATAGTGTGCCCAGATTCTAACTTCTTTCCACAACTGGGAACACACAGCCACATAGGAATCTTCACTAGAAATCGAGTTTACGTTTTGGAAGCATAAGGGTCTTGGCCTGCACTTACATTACAGTAAGCAACTTGCCTAGATTGCGCGCAGGTTCCAACTTCTTTCCACAACTGGGAACACACAGACACCTATGAATCTTCTTTAAAGATCGAGTTTACGTTTTGGAAGCATAAGGGTCTTGGCCTGCACTTAACTCCAAGTATGCAACTGTCCTATCGTGCGCCCAGGGACTAACTTCTTTCCACAACTGGGAACACCCAGCCATATAGGAATCATCACTAGAGATCGAGTTTACGTTTGAGAAGCATAATGTTCTTGGCCTGCACTTATCTTCAAATATGCAACTGGCCTATAGTACGCCCAGGAACTAACTTCTTTCCACAACTGGGAATACACAGCCACATAGGAATCTTCACTCAAGAGCAAGTTTACGTTTTGGAAGCATCAGGGTCTTGTCCTGCACGTAACTTCAAGTATGGAACTGTCCTATCGTGCGCCCAGGGACTAACTTCTTTCCACAACTGGGAACACACAGCCACATAGGAATCTTCACTCAAGAGCAAGTTTACGTTTTGGAAGCATCAGGGTCTTGTCCTGCACTTAACTTCTAGTATGGAACTGTCCTATCGTGCGCCCAGGGACTAACTTCTTTCCACAACTGGGAACACACAGCCACATAGGAATCTTCACTAAAGATCGAGTTTACGTTTTGGGAGCATGAGGGTCTTGGCCTGCACCTAACGTCAAGTATGCAACTGGCCTAGAGTGCGCCCAGGTATTAACTTCTTTCCGCAACTGGGTGCATCCTGCCATATAGGAATCTTCACTTCACATCGAGTTTACGTTTTGGAAGCATAAGGGTCTTGGCCTGCACTTAACTTCAAGTATGCAAGTGGCCTATCGTGCGCCCAGGGACTACCTGCTTTCCACAACTGGGAACACACAGCCACATTGGAATCATCACTAGAGATCGAGTTTACGTTTGAGAAGCATAATGTTCTTGGCCTGCACTTATCTTCAAGTATGCAACTGCCCTCTAGTACGCCCAGGAACTAACTTCTTTCCACAACTGGGAACACACAGCCTCATATGAACCTTCACTAAAGATCAAGTTTACATTTTGGAAGCATCCGGGTCTTGTCCTGCACTTAACTTCAAGTATGGAACTGTCCTATCATGCGCCCAGGGACTAACTTCTTTCCACAACTCGGAACACACAGCCACATACGAATCTTCACTAATGATCAAGTTTACGTTTTGGAAGCATGAGGGTCTTGGCGTGCCCTTACCTTAGCGTATGAAACTTGCCTAGAGTACGCCCAGGTTCCAATTTCTTTCCACAACGGGGAACAATCTGCCATTTTTGAATCTTCACTTTAAGATCGCGTTTATGTTTGGAAGCATAAGCGTCTTGGTGTGCCCTTAACTCAGAGTGTCCAGAAAGCTTCTCGTCCGCCCTTGTTCCAGATTCTTTCCGTAACTGGGTACACACTGCCACTAATGAGACTTAACCTTCAGTGCGATTATACGTTTCGAAACCTAAGTGACTGGACGTGAACTTAACTCAGAGTATCCATGTGGCTTATACTCTGCCTTTGTTCTACGTTTTTCCTGAACTGGGAATACACGGCCACATAGGCCTTTCGCCTCAAGAGCTTTTATACGTTTTGGAAGCCTAAGGGCCTTGCTCTGCATTTTACTTGGAGCTTCCAACTTGCTTATAGTCCGCCTTTGTTGTAAGTTCTTTCCTGAACTGCGAGCACACTGCCACTAATGAGACTTCACCTTCAGAGCGATGATACGTTTTGGAAGCATAAGGGACTTGGCATGCCCTTCCCATAGAGTATCCAACTTGCCTATAATGCGGCCTTTTTCGAACTTCTTTCCACAACTGGGCACAAACTGCCGCACATGAATATTCACTTCAGATCAAGTTTACGTTTTGGAAGCAGAAGGGTCTTGGGCTGCACATCCCTTCGAGTATGCAACTTGCCTATAGTGCGCCCAGGGTCTAACTTCTTCCACAACTGGGCACAAACTGCCATTTTTTATCTTCACGTTAAGATCGCGTTGACGTTTTGGAAGCATAAGCGTCTTTGTGTTCACTTAACTTAGAGTATCCAAGAAGCTTCTTGTCCGCCCTTGTTCTAAATTCTTTCCTTAACTGGGAACACACTGCCACTTATGAGACCTCACCTTAAGTGCCATTATACGTTTTGGAAGCATATGGGGCTGGACGTGCACTTAACTCAGAGTATCCAACTGGCTTCTAGTCTGCCCTTGTTCTAAGTTCTTTCCTGAACCGGGAACACACAGCCGCATAGGCCTCTTCGACTTAAGAGCATTTAGAAGTTTCGGAAGCCTAAGGGCCTTAGCCTGCATTTTACTTAGAGCTTCCAACTTGCTTATAATCCGCCTTTGTTCTAAGTTCTTTCCTGACCTGCGAACACACTGCCACTAATGAGACTTCACCTGAAGAGCGATGAAACGTTTTGGAAGTCTAAGGGGCTTGGTGTGCACTTCTTTCAGAGTATCCAACTTGCCTCCAGTTCGTCCTTGTTCTAACTTCTTTCCTCAACTGGCCCAACACTGCCAGAATGGGATTTCGTATTCAGCGTCATGTTACGTTTTGGAAGCAGAAGGGCATTGGCGAGCACTGAACTCAGAGTGTCCAACCAGCCTAGAGTCCGCCCTTGTTCTAACGCCTTTCCTCAACTGGGAAATCACTGCCATGTAGGAGTGTTCATCTTCAGTGCGTTTGTAGGTTTTGGAAGCCTAAGAGACTTCACTTGAATTTATCTCAAAGGAACCAACATGCTTAGAGTCGTCCCTTGTTCTCAGATCTTCCCTCACCTGGGAACTCACTTCCACTTAGGAGACTCAAACTTAAGAGCGATTATAGGTTTTGGAAGCATAAGGGACTGGGCATGAACTTACCTTAGGCTCTCCAACTTGCCTCTAATGTGGCCTTGTTCCAACTTCTTTCCACAGAACGGCACAAACTGCCACATAGGAATCTTCACTAAAGATGGAGTTTACGTTTGGAAACATAAGGGTCTTGGCCTGCACGTAACTTCAAGTATGCAACTGTCCTAGAGTGCGCCCAGGGACTAACTTCTTTCCACAACGGGGAACAACCTGCCGTATAGGAATCTTCACGTCACATTGAGTTTACGTTTTGGAAGCATAAGGGTCTTGGCCTGCACTTACATTAGAGTAAGCAACTTGCCTAGATTGCGCGCAGGTTCCAACTTCTTTCCACAACTGGGAACACACAGACACCTATGAATCTTCTTTAAAGATCGAGTTTACGTTTTGGAAGCATAAGGGTCTTGGCCTGCACTTAACTCCAAGTATGCAACTGTGCTATCGTGCGCCCAGGGACTAACTTCGTTCCACAACTGGGAACAACCAGCCATATAGGAATCATCACTAGAGATCGAGTTTACGTTTGAGAAGCATAATGTTCTTGACCTGCACTTATCTTCAAGTATGCAACTGGCCTATAGTACGCCCAGGAACTAACTTCTTTCCACAACTGGGAATAAACAGCCACATAGGAATCTTCACTCAAGAGCAAGTTTACGTTTTGGAAGCATCAGGGTCTTGGCCTGCACTTAACTTCAAGTATGGAACTGTCCTATCGTGCGCCCAGGGACTAACTTCTTTCCACAACTGGGAACACACAGCCACATAGGAATCTTCACTAAAGATCGAGTTTACGTTTTGGGACCATGAGGGTCTTGGCCTGCACCTAACGTCAAGTATGCAACTGGCCTAGAGTGCGCCCAGGTATTAACTTCTTTCCGCAACTGGGTGCAACCTGCCATATAGGAATCTTTACTTCACATCGAGTTTACGTTTTGGAAGCATAAGGGTCTTGGCCTGCACTTAACTTCAAGTATGCAAGTGGCCTATCGTGCGCCCAGGGACTACCTGCTTTCCACAACTGGGAACACACAGCCACATATGAATCATCACTAGAGATCGAGTTTACGTTTGAGAAGCATAATGTTCTTGGCCTGCACTTATCTTCAAGTATGCAACTGCCCTCTAGTACGCCCAGGAACTAACTTCTTTCAACAACTGGGAACACACAGCCTCATATGAATCTTCACTAAAGATCAAGTTTACGTTTTGGAAGCATCCGGGTCTTGTCCTGCACTTAACTTCAAGTATGGAACTGTCCTATCGTGCGCCCAGGGACTAACTTCTTTCCATAACTCGGAACACACAGCCACATACGAATCTTCACTAATGGTCAAGTTTACGTTTTGGAAGCATGAGGGTCTTGGCGTGCCCTTACCTTATCGTATGAAACTTGCCTAGAGTACGCCCAGGTTCCAATTTCTTTCCACAACGGGGAACAATCTGCCATTTTTGAATCTTCACTTTAAGATCGCGTTTATGTTTGGAAGCATAAGCGTCTTGGTGTGCCCTTAACTCAGAGTGTCCAAAAAGCTTCTCGTCGGCGCTTGTTCCAGATTCTTTCCGTAACTGGGTACACACTGCCACTAATGAGACTTAACCTTCAGTGCGATTATACGTTTCGAAACCTAAGTGACTGGACGTGCACTTAACTCAGAGTATCCATGTGGCTTATAGTCTGCCTTTGTTCTACGTTTTTCCTAAACTGGGAATACACGGCCACATAGGCCTTTCGCCTCAAGAGCTTTTATACGTTTTGGAAGCCTAAGGGCCTTGCTCTGCATTTTACTTGGAGCTTCCAACTTGCTTATAGTCCGCCTTTGTTCTAAGTTCTTTCCTGAACTGCGAGCACACTGCCACTAATGAGACTTCACCTTCAGAGCGATGATACGTTTTGGAAGCATAAGGGCCTTGGCATGCCCTTCCCATAGAGTATCCAACTTGCCTATAATGCGGCCTTTTTCGAACTTCTTTCCACAACTGGGCACAAACTGCCGCACATGAATATTCACTTCAGATCAAGTTTACGTTTTGGAAGCAGAAGGGTCTTGGGCTGCACATCCCTTCGAGTATGCAACTTGCCTATAGTGCGCCCAGGGTCTAACTTCTTCCACAACTGGGCACAAACTGCCATTTTTTATCTTCACGTTAAGATCGCGTTGACGTTTTGGAAGCATAAGCGTCTTTGTGTTCACTTAACTTAGAGTATCCAAGAAGCTTCTTGTCCACCCTTGTTCTAAATTCTTTCCTTAACTGGGAACACACTGCCACTTATGAGACCTCACCTTATGTGCCATTATACGTTTTGGAAGCATATGGGACTGGACGTGCACTTAACTCAGAGTATCCAAGTGGCTTCTAGTCTGCCCTTGTTCTAAGTTCTTTCCTGAACCGGGAACACACAGCCGCATAGGCCTCTTCGACTTAAGAGCATTTAGAAGTTTCGGAAGCCTAAGGGCCTTAGCCTGCATTTTACTTAGAGCTTCCAATTTGCTTATAATCCGCCTTTGTTCTAAGTTCTTTCCTGACCTGCGAACACACTGCCACTAATGAGACTTCACCTGAAGAGCGATGAAACGTTTTGGAAGTCTATGGGGCTTGGTGTGCACTTCTTTCAGAGTATCCAACTTGCCTCCAGTTCGTCCTTGTTCTAACTTCTTTCCTCAACTGGCCCAACACTGCCAGAATGGGATTTCGTATTCAGCGTCATGTTACGTTTTGGAAGCAGAAGGGCATTGGAGAGCACTGAACTCAGAGTGTCCAACCAGCCTAGAGTCCGCCCTTGTTCTAACGCCTTTCCTCAACTGGGAAATCACTGCCATGTAGGAGTGTTCATCTTCAGTGCGTTTGTAGGTTTTGGAAGCCTAAGAGACTTCACTTGAATTTATCTCAAAGGAACCAACATGCTTAGAGTCGTCCCTTGTTCTCAGATCTTCCCTCACCTGGGAACTCACTTCCACTTAGGAGACTCAAACTTAAGAGCGATTATAGGTTTTGGAAGCATAAGGGACTGGGCATGAACTTACCTTAGGCTCTCCAACTTGCCTCTAATGTGGCCTTGTTCCAACTTCTTTCCACAGAACGGCACAAACTGCCACATAGGAATCTTCACTAAAGATGGAGTTTACGTTCTGGAAACATAAGGGTCTAGGCCTGTTCTTAACTTAGAGTATGCAACTTGCGTATAGTGCGCCCAGGTTCTAACTTCTTTCCACAACTGGGAACACACAGCCACATAGGAATCTTCACTAGAGATCGAGATTACGTTTTGGAAGCATAAGGGTCTTGGCCTGCACGTAACTTCAAGTATGCAACTGTCCTAGAGTGCGCCCAGGGACTAACTTCTTTCCACAACGGGGAACAACCTGCCGTATAGGAATCTTCACGTCACATTGAGTTTACGTTTTGGAAGCATAAGGGTCGTGGCCTGCACTTACATTAGAGTAAGCAACTTGCCTAGATTGCGCGCAGGTTCCAACTTCTTTCCACAACTGGGAACACACAGACACCTATGAATCTTCTTTAAAGATCGAGTTTACGTTTTGGAAGCATAAGGGTCTTGGCCTGCACTTAACTCCAAGTATGCAACTGTCCTATCGTGCGCCCAGGGACTAACTTCTTTCCGCAACTGGGAACACACAGCCACATACGAATCTTCACTCAAGAGCAAGTTTACGTTTTGGAAGCATCAGGGTCTTGTCCTGCACTTAACTTCAAGTATGGAACTTTCCTATCGTGCGCCCAGGGACTAACTTCTTTCCACAACTGGGAACACACAGCCACATAGGAATCTTCACTAAAGATCGAGTTTACGTTTTGGGAGCATGAGGGTCTTGGCCTGCACTTAACGTCAAGTATGCAACTGGCCTAGAGTGCGCCCAGGTATTAACTTCTTTCCACAACTGGGAACAACCTGCCATATAGGAATCTTCACTTCATATCGAGTTTACGTTTTGGAAGCATAAGGGTCTTGGCCTGCACTTAACTTCAAGTATGCAAGTGGCCTATCGTGCGCCCAGGGACTACATGCTTTCCACAACTGGGAACAGACAGCCACATAGGAATCATCACTAGAGATCGAGTTTACGTTTGAGAAGCATAATGTTCTTGGCCTGCACTTATCTTCAAGTATGCAACTGGCCTCTAGTACGCCCAGGAACTAACTTCTTTCCACAACTGGGAACACACAGCCTCATATGAATCTTCACTAAAGATCAAGTTTACGTTTTGGAAGCATCCGGGTCTTGTCCTGCACTTAACTTCAAGTATGGAACTGTCCTATCGTGCGCCCAGGGACTAACTTCTTTCCACAACTCGGAACACACAGCCACATACGAATCTTCACTAATGATCAAGTTTACGTTTTGGAAGCATGAGGGTCTTGGCGTGCCCTTACCTTAGCGTATGAAACTTGCCTAGAGTACGCCCAGGTTCCAATTTCTTTCCACAACGGGGAACAATCTGCCATTTTTGAATCTTCACTTTAAGATCGCGTTTATGTTTGGAACCATAAGCGTCTTGGTGTGCCCTTAACTCAGAGTGTCCAAAAAGCTTCTCGTCGGCGCTTGTTCCAGATTCTTTCCGTAACTGGGTACACACTGCCACTAATGAGACTTCACCTTCAGTGCGATTATACGTTTCGAAACCTAAGTGACTGGACGTGCACTTAACTCAGAGTATCCATGTGGCTTATACTCTGCCTTTGCTCTACGTTTTTCCTGAACTGGGAATACACGGCCAAATAGGCCTTTCGCCTCAAGAGCTTTTATACGTTTTGGAAGCCTAAGGGCCTTGCTCTGCATTTTACTTGGAGCTTCCAACTTGCTTATAGTCCGCCTTTGTTCTAAGTTCTTTCCTGACCTGCGAACACACTGCCACTAATGAGACTTCACCTGAAGAGCGATGAAACGTTTTGGAAGTCTAAGGGGCTTGGTGTGCACTTCTTTCAGAGTATCCAACTTGCCTCCAGTTCGTCCTTGTTCTAACTTCTTTCCTCAACTGGCCCAACACTGCCAGAATGGGATTTCGTATTCAGCGTCATGTTACATTTTGGAAGCAGAAGGGCATTGGCGAGCACTGAACTCAGAGTGTCCAACCAGCCTAGAGTCCGCCCTTGTTCTAACGCCTTTCCTCAACTGGGAAATCACTGCCATGAAGGAGTGTTCATCTTCAGTGCGTTTGTAGGTTTTGGAAGCCTAAGAGACTTCACTTGAATTTATCTCAAAGGAACCAACATGCTTAGAGTCGTCCCTTGTTCTCAGATCTTCCCTCACCTGGGAACTCACTTCCACTTAGGAGACTCAAACTTAAGAGCGATTATAGGTTTTGGAAGCATAAGGGACTGGGCATGAACTTACCTTAGGCTCTCCAACTTGCCTCTAATGTGGCCTTGTTCCAACTTCTTTCCACAGAACGGCACAAACTGCCACATAGGAATCTTCACTAAAGATGAGTTTACGTTCTGGAAACATAAGGGTCTTGGCCTGCACGTAACTTCAAGTATGCAACTGTCCTAGAGTGCGCCCAGGGACTAACTTCTTTCCACAACTGGGAACAACCTGCCGTATAGGAATCTTCACGTCACATTGAGTTTACGTTTTGGAAGCATAAGGGTCTTGGCCTGCACTTACATTAGAGTAAGCAACTTGCCTAGATTGTGCGCAGGTTCCAACTTCTTTCCACAACTGGGAACACACAGACACCTATGAATCTTCTTTAAAGATCGAGTTTACGTTTTGGAAGCATAAGGGTCTTGGCCTGCACTTAACTCCAATTATGCAACTGTCCTATCGTGCACCCAGGGACTAACTTCTTTCCACAACTGGGAACACCCAGCCATATAGGAATCATCACTAGAGATCGAGTTTACGTTTGAGAAGCATAATGTTCTTGGCCTGCACTTATCTTCAAGTATGCAACTGGCCTATAGTACGCCCAGGAACTAACTTCTTTCCACAACTGGGAACACACAGCCACATAGGAATCTTCACTCAAGAGCAAGTTTACGTTTTGGAAGCATCAGGGTCTTGTCCTCCACTTAACTTCAAGTATGGAACTGTCCTCTCGTGCGCCCAGGGACTAACTTCTTTCCGCAACTGGGAACACACAGCCACATAGGAATCTTCACTCAAGAGCAAGTTTACGTTTTGGAAGCATCAGGGTCTTGTCCTGCAGTTAACTTCAAGTATGGAACTGTCCTATCGTGCGCCCAGGGACTAACTTCTTTCCACAACTGGGAACACACAGCCACATAGGAATCTTCACTAAAGATCGAGTTTACGTTTTGGGAGCATGAGGGTCTTGGCCTGCACTTAACGTCAAGTATGCAACTGGCCTAGAGTGCGCCCAGGTATTAACTTCTTTCCACAACTGGGAACAACCTGCCATATTGGAATCTTCACTTCACATCGAGTTTACGTTTTGGAAGCATAAGGGTCTTGGCCTGCACTTAACTTCAAGTATGCAAGTGGCCTATCGTGCGCCCAGGGACTACCTGCTTTCCACAACTGGGAACACACAGCCACATAGGAATCATCACTAGAGATCGAGTTTACGTTTGAGAAGCATAATGTTCTTGGCCTGCACTTATCTTCAAGTATGCAACTGGCCTCTAGTCCGCCCGGGAACTAACTTCTTTCCACAACTGGGAACACACAGCCTCATATGAATCTTCACTAAAGATCAAGTTTACGTTTTGGAAGCATCTGGGTCTTGTCCTGCACTTAACTTCAAGTATGGAAGTGTCCTATCGTGCGCCCAGGGACTAACTTCTTTCCACAACTCGGAACACACAGCCACATACGAATCTTCACTAATGATCAAGTTTACGTTTTGGAAGCATGAGGGTCTTGGCGTGCCCTTACCTTAGAGTATGAAACTTGCCTAGAGTACGCCCAGGTTCCAATTTCTTTCCACAACGGGGAACAATCTGCCATTTTTGAATCTTCACTTTAAGATCGCGTTTATGTTTGGAAGCATAAGCGTCTTGGTGTGCCCTTAACTCAGAGTGTCCAAAAAGCTTCTCGTCCGCCCTTGTTCCAGATTCTTTCCGTAACTGGGTACACACTGCCACTAATGAGACTTAACCTTCAGTGCGATTATACGTTTCGAAACCTAGGTGACTGGACGTGCACTTAACTCAGAGTATCCATGTGGCTTATACTCTGCCATTGTTCTAAGTTTTTCCTGAACTGGGAATACACGGCCACATAGGCCTTTCGCCTCAAGAGCTTTTATACGTTTTGGAAGCCTAAGGGCCTTGCTCTGCATTTTACTTGGAGCTTCCAACTTGCTTATAGTCCGCCTTTGTTCTAAGTTCTTTCCTGAACTGCGAGCACACTGCCACTAATGAGACTTCACCTTCAGAGCGATGATACGTTTTGGAAGCATAAGGGACTTGGCATGCCCTTACCGTAGAGTATCCAACTTGCCTATAATGCGGCCTTTTTCGAACTTCTTTCCACAACTGGGCACAAACTGCCGCACATGAATATTCACTTCAGATCAAGTTTACGTTTTGGAAGCAGAAGGGTCTTGGCCTGCACTTAACTCCAAGTATGCAACTGTCCTATCGTGCGCCCAGGGACTAACTTCTTTCCACAACTGGGAACACCCAGCCATATAGGAATCATCACTAGAGATCGAGTTTACGTTTGAGAAGCATAATGTTCTTGGCCTGCACTTATCTTCAAGTATGCAACTGGCCTATAGTACGCCCAGGAACTAACTTCTTTCCACAACTGGGAATACACAGCCACATAGGAATCTTCACTAAAGAGCAAGTTTACGTTTTGGAAGCATCAGGGTCTTGTCCTGCACTTAACTTCAAGTATGGAACTGTCCTGTCGTGCGCTCAGGTACTAACTTCTTTCCGCAACTGGAAACACACAGCCACATAGGAATCTTCACTCAAGAGCAAGTTTACGTTTTGGAAGCATCAGGGTCTTGTCCTGCACTTAACTTCAAGTATGGAACTGTTCTATCGTGCGTCCTGGGACTATCTTCTTTCCACAACTGGGAACACCCAGCCACATAGGAATCTTCACTCAAGAGCAAGTTTACGTTTTGGGAGCATGAGGGTCTTGGCCTGCACTTAACGTCAAGTATGCAACTGGCCTAGAGTGCGCCCAGGTATTAACTTCTTTCCACAACTGGGAACAACCTGCCATATAGGAATCTTCACTTCACATCGAGTTTACGTTTTGGAAGCATAAGGGTCTTGACCTGCACTTAACTTCAAGTATGCAAGTGGCCTATCGTGCGCCCAGGGACTACCTGCTTTCCACAACTGGGAACACACAGCCACATATGAATCATCACTAGAGATCGAGTTTACGTTTGCGAAGCATAATGTTCTTGGCCTGCACTTATCTTCAAGTATGCAACTGGCCTCTAGTACGCCCAGGAACTAACATCTTTCCACAACTGGGAACACACAGCCTCATATGAATCTTCACTAAAGATCAAGTTTACGTTTTGGAAGCATCTGGGTCTTGTCCTGCACTTAACTTCAAGTATGGAACTGTCCTATCGTGCGCCCAGGGACTAACTTCTTTCCACAACTCGGAACACACAGCCACATACGAATCTTCACTAATGATCAAGTTTACGTTTTGGAAGCATGAGGGTCTTGGCGTGCCCTTACCTTAGAGTATGAAACTTGCCTAGAGTATGCCCAGGTTCCAATTTCTTTCCACAACGGGGAACAATCTGCCATTTTTGAATCTTCACTTTAAGATCGCGTTTATGTTTGGAAGCATAAGCGTCTTGGTGTGCCCTTAACTCAGAGTGTCCAAAAAGCTTCTAGTCCGCCCTTGTTCCAGATTCTTTCCGTAACTGGGTACACACTGCCACTAATGAGACTTAACCTTCAGTGCGATTATACGTTTCGAAACCTAAGTGACTGGACGTGCACTTAACTCAGAGTTTCCATGTGGCTTATACTCTGCCTTTGTTCTACGTTTTTCCTGAACTGGGAATACACGGCCACATAGGCCTTTCGCCTCAAGAGCTTTTATACGTTTTGGAAGCCTAAGGGCCTTGCTCTGCATTTTACTTGGAGCTTCCAACTTGCTTATAGTCCGCCTTTGTTCTAAGTTCTTTCCTGAACTGCGAGCACACTGCCACTAATGAGACTTCACCTTCAGAGCGATGATACGTTTTGGAAGCATAAGGGACTTGGCATGCCCTTACCATAGAGTATCCAACTTGCCTATAATGCGGCCTTTTTCGAACTTCTTTCCACAACTGGGCCCAAACTGCCGCACATGAATATTCACTTCAGATCAAGTTTACGTTTTGGAAGCAGAAGGGTCTTGGGCTGCACATCCCTTCGAGTATGCAACTTGCCTATAGTGCGCCCAGGGTCTAACTTCTTCCACAACTGGGCACAAACTGCCATTTTTTATCTTCACGTTAAGATCGCGTTGACGTTTTGGAAGCATAAGCGTCTTTGTGTTCACTTAACTTAGAGTATCCAAGAAGCTTCTTGTCCGCCCTGGTTCTAAATTCTTTCCTTAACTGGGAACACACTGCCACTAATGAGACTTCACCTGAAGAGCGATGAAACGTTTTGGAAGTCTAAGGGGCTTGGTGTGCACTTCTTTCAGAGTATCCAACTTGCCTCCAGTTCGTCCTTGTTCTAACTTCTTTCCTCAACTGGCCCAACACTGCCAGAATGGGATTTCGTATTCAGCGTCATGTTACGTTTTGGAAGCAGAAGGGCATTGGCGAGCACTGAACTCAGAGTGTCCAACCAGCCTAGAGTCCGCCCTTGTTCTAACGCCTTTCCTCAACTGGGAAATCACTGCCATGTAGGAGTGTTCATCTTCAGTGCGTTTGTAGGTTTTGGAAGCCTAAGAGACTTCACTTGAATTTATCTCAAAGAAACCAACATGCTTAGAGTCGTCCCTTGTTCTCAGATCTTCCCTCACCTGGGAACTCACTTCCACTTAGGAGACTTAAACTTAAGAGCGATTATAGGTTTTGGAAGCATAAGGGACTGGGCATGAACTTACCTTAGGCTCTCCAACTTGCCTCTAATGTGGCCTTGTTCCAACTTCTTTCCACAGAACGGCACAAACTGCCACATAGGAATCTTCACTAAAGATGGAGTTTACGTTCTGGAAACATAAGGGTCTTGGCCTGCAGGTAACTTCAAGTATGCAACTGTCCTAGAGTGCGCCCAGGGACTAACTTCTTTCCACAACTGGGAACAACCTGCCGTATAGGAATCTTCACGTCACATTGAGTTTACGTTTTGGAAGCATAAGGGTCTTGGCCTGCACTTACATTAGAGTAAGCAACTTGCCTAGATTGCGCGCAGGTTCCAACTTCTTTCCACAACTGGGAACACACAGACACCTATGAATCTTCTTTAAAGTTCGAGTTTACGTTTTGGAAGCATAAGGGTCTTGGCCTGCACTTAACTCCAAGTATGCAACTGTCCTATCGTGCACCCAGGGACTAACTTCTTTCCACAACAGGGAACACCCAGCCATATCGGAATCATCACTAGAGATCGAGTTTACGTTTGAGAAGCATAATGTTCTTGGCCTGCACTTATCTTCAAGTATGCAACTGGCCTATAGTACGCCCAGGAACTAACTTCTTTCCACAACTGGGAACACACAGCCACATAGGAATCTTCACTCAAGAGCAAGTTTACGTTTTGGAAGCATCAGGGTCTTGTCCTGCACTTAACTTCAAGTATGGAACTGTCCTATCGTGCGCCCAGGGACTAACTTCTTTCCGCAACTGGGAACACACATCCACATAGGAATCCTCACTCAAGAGCAAGTTTACGTTTTGGAAGCATCAGGGTCTTGTCCTGCACTTAACTTCAAGTATGGAACTGTCCTCTCGTGCGCCCAGGGACTAACTACTTTCCGCAACTGGGAACACACAGCCACATAGGAATCTTCACTAAAGAGCAAGTTTACATTTTGGAAGCATCAGGGTCTTGTCCTGCACTTAACTTCAAGTATGGAACTGTCCTCTCGTGCGCCCAGGGACTAACTTCTTTCCGCAACTGGGAACACACAGCCACATAGGAATCTTCACTCAAGAGAAAGTTTACGTTTTGGAAGCATCAGGGTCTTGGCCTGCACGTAACTTCAAGTATGCCACTGTCCTAGGGTGCGCCCAGGGACTAACTTCTTTCCACAACGGGGAACAACCTGCCGTATAGGAATCTTCACGTCACATTGAGTTTACGTTTTGGAAGCATAAGGGTCTTGGCCTGCACTTACATTAGAGTAAGCAACTTGCCTAGATTGCGCGCAGGTTCCAACTTCTTTCCACAACTGGGAACACACAGACACCTATGAATCTTCTTTAAAGATCGAGTGTACGTTTTGGAAGCATAAGGGTCTTGGCCTGCACTTAACTCCAAGTATGCAACTGTCCTATCGTGCGCCCAGGGACTAACTTCTTTCCACAACTGGGAACACACAGCCACATAGGAATCTTCACTCAAGAGCAAGTTTACGTTTTGGAAGCATCAGGGTCTTGTCCTGCAGTTAACTTCAAGTATGGAACTGTCCTATCGTGCGCCCAGGGACTAACTTCTTTCCACAACTGGGAACACACAGCCACATAGGAATCTTCACTAAAGATCGAGTTTACGTTTTGGGAGCATGAGGGTCTTGGCCTGCACTTAACGTCAAGTATGCAACTGGCCTAGAGTGCGCCCAGGTATTAACTTCTTTCCACAACTGGGAACAACCTGCCATATTGGAATCTTCACTTCACATCGAGTTTACGTTTTGGAAGCATAAGGGTCTTGGCCTGCACTTAACTTCAAGTATGCAAGTGGCCTATCGTGCGCCCAGGGACTACCTGCTTTCCACAACTGGGAACACACAGCCACATAGGAATCATCACTAGAGATCGAGTTTACGTTTGAGAAGCATAATGTTCTTGGCCTGCACTTATCTTCAAGTATGCAACTGGCCTCTAGTCCGCCCGGGAACTAACTTCTTTCCACAACTGGGAACACACAGCCTCATATGAATCTTCACTAAAGATCAAGTTTACGTTTTGGAAGCATCTGGGTCTTGTCCTGCACTTAACTTCAAGTATGGAAGTGTCCTATCGTGCGCCCAGGGACTAACTTCTTTCCACAACTCGGAACACACAGCCACATACGAATCTTCACTAATGATCAAGTTTACGTTTTGGAAGCATGAGGGTCTTGGCGTGCCCTTACCTTAGAGTATGAAACTTGCCTAGAGTACGCCCAGGTTCCAATTTCTTTCCACAACGGGGAACAATCTGCCATTTTTGAATCTTCACTTTAAGATCGCGTTTATGTTTGGAAGCATAAGCGTCTTGGTGTGCCCTTAACTCAGAGTGTCCAAAAAGCTTCTCGTCCGCCCTTGTTCCAGATTCTTTCCGTAACTGGGTACACACTGCCACTAATGAGACTTAACCTTCAGTGCGATTATACGTTTCGAAACCTAGGTGACTGGACGTGCACTTAACTCAGAGTATCCATGTGGCTTATACTCTGCCATTGTTCTAAGTTTTTCCTGAACTGGGAATACACGGCCACATAGGCCTTTCGCCTCAAGAGCTTTTATACGTTTTGGAAGCCTAAGGGCCTTGCTCTGCATTTTACTTGGAGCTTCCAACTTGCTTATAGTCCGCCTTTGTTCTAAGTTCTTTCCTGAACTGCGAGCACACTGCCACTAATGAGACTTCACCTTCAGAGCGATGATACGTTTTGGAAGCATAAGGGAATTGGCATGCCCTTACCGTAGAGTATCCAACTTGCCTATAATGCGGCCTTTTTCGAACTTCTTTCCACAACTGGGCACAAACTGCCGCACATGAATATTAACTTCAGATCAAGTTTACGTTTTGGAAGCAGAAGGGTCTTGGGCTGCACATCCCTTCGAGTATGCAACTTGCCTATAGTGCGCCCAGGGTCTAACTTCTTCCACAACTGGGCACAAACTGCCATTTTTTATCTTCACGTTAAGATCGCGTTGACGTTTTGGAAGCATAAGCGTCTTTGTGTTCACTTAACTTAGAGTATCCAAGAAGCTTCTTGTCCGCCCTTGTTCTAAATTCTTTCCTTAACTGGGAACACACTGCCACTTATGAGACCTCACCTTAAGTGCCATTATACGTTTTGGAAGCATATGGGACTGGACGTGCACTTAACTCAGAGTATCCAAGTGGCTTCTAGTCTGCCCTTGTTCTAAGTTCTTTCCTGAACCGGGAACACACAGCCGCATAGGCCTCTTCGACTTAAGAGCATTTAGAAGTTTCGGAAGCCTAAGGGCCTTAGCCTGCATTTTACTTAGAGCTTCCAACTTGCTTATAATCCGCCTTTGTTCTAAGTTCTTTCCTGACCTGCGAACACACTGCCACTAATGAGACTTCACCTGAAGAGCGATGAAACGTTTTGGAAGTCTAAGGGGCTTGGTGTGCACTTCTTTCAGAGTATCCAACTTGCCTCCAGTTCGTCCTTGTTCTAACTTCTTTCCTCAACTGGCCCAACACTGCCAGAATGGGATTTCGTATTCAGCGTCATGTTACGTTTTGGAAGCAGAAGGGCATTGGCGAGCACTGAACTCAGAGTGTCCAACCAGCCTAGAGTCCGCCCTTGTTCTAACGCCTTTCCTCAACTGGGAAATCACTGCCATGTAGGAGTGTTCATCTTCAGTGCGTTTGTAGGTTTTGGAAGCCTAAGAGACTTCACTTGAATTTATCTCAAAGGAACCAACATGCTTAGAGTCGTCCCTTGTTCTCAGATCTTCCCTCACCTGGGAACTCACTTCCACTTAGGAGACTCAAACTTAAGAGCGATTATAGGTTTTGGAAGCATAAGGGACTGGGCATGAACTTACCTTAGGCTCTCCAACTTGCCTCTAATGTGGCCTTGTTCCAACTTCTTTCCACAGAACGGCACAAACTGCCACATAGGAATCTTCACTAAAGATGGAGTTTACGTTTGGAAACATAAGGGTCTTGGCCTGCACGTAACTTCAAGTATGCAACTGTCCTAGAGTGCGCCCAGGGACTAACTTCTTTCCACAACTGGGAACAACCTGCCGTATAGGAATCTTCACGTCACATTGAGTTTACGTTTTGGAAGCATAAGGGTCTTGGCCTGCACTTACATTAGAGTAAGCAACTTGCCTAGATTGCGCGCAGGTTCCAACTTCTTTCCACAACTGGGAACACACAGACACCTATGAATCTTCTTTAAAGATCGAGTTTACGTTTTGGAAGCATAAGGGTCTTGGCCTGCACTTAACTCCAAGTATGCAACTGTGCTATCGTGCGCCCAGGGACTAACTTCGTTCCACAACTGGGAACAACCAGCCATATAGGAATCATCACTAGAGATCGAGTTTACGTTTGAGAAGCATAATGTTCTTGGCCTGCACTTATCTTCAAGTATGCAACTGGCCTATAGTACGCCCAGGAACTAACTTCTTTCCACAACTGGGAATAAACAGCCACATAGGAATCTTCACTCAAGAGCAAGTTTACGTTTTGGAAGCATCAGGGTCTTGGCCTGCACTTAACTTCAAGTATGGAACTGTCCTATCGTGCGCCCAGGGACTAACTTCTTTCCACAACTGGGAACACACAGCCACATAGGAATCTTCACTAAAGATCGAGTTTACGTTTTGGGACCATGAGGGTCTTGGCCTGCACCTAACGTCAAGTATGCAACTGGCCTAGAGTGCGCCCAGGTATTAACTTCTTTCCGCAACTGGGTGCAACCTGCCATATAGGAATCTTTACTTCACATCGAGTTTACGTTTTGGAAGCATAAGGGTCTTGGCCTGCACTTAACTTCAAGTATGCAAGTGGCCTATCGTGCGCCCAGGGACTACCTGCTTTCCACAACTGGGAACACACAGCCACATATGAATCATCACTAGAGATCGAGTTTACGTTTGAGAAGCATAATGTTCTTGGCCTGCACTTATCTTCAAGTATGCAACTGCCCTCTAGTACGCCCAGGAACTAACTTCTTTCAACAACTGGGAACACACAGCCTCATATGAATCTTCACTAAAGATCAAGTTTACGTTTTGGAAGCATCCGGGTCTTGTCCTGCACTTAACTTCAAGTATGGAACTGTCCTATCGTGCGCCCAGGGACTAACTTCTTTCCATAACTCGGAACACACAGCCACATACGAATCTTCACTAATGGTCAAGTTTACGTTTTGGAAGCATGAGGGTCTTGGCGTGCCCTTACCTTATCGTATGAAACTTGCCTAGAGTACGCCCAGGTTCCAATTTCTTTCCACAACGGGGAACAATCTGCCATTTTTGAATCTTCACTTTAAGATCGCGTTTATGTTTGGAAGCATAAGCGTCTTGGTGTGCCCTTAACTCAGAGTGTCCAAAAAGCTTCTCGTCCGCCCTTGTTCCAGATTCTTTCCGTAACTGGGTACACACTGCCACTAATGAGACTTCACCTTCAGTGCGATTATACGTTTCGAAACCTAAGTGACTGGACGTGCACTTAACTCAGAGTATCCATGTGGCTTATAGTCTGCCTTTGTTCTACGTTTTTCCTAAACTGGGAATACACGGCCACATAGGCCTTTCGCCTCAAGAGCTTTTATACGTTTTGGAAGCCTAAGGGCCTTGCTCTGCATTTTACTTGGAGCTTCCAACTTGCTTATAGTCCGCCTTTGTTCTAAGTTCTTTCCTGAACTGCGAGCACACTGCCACTAATGAGACTTCACCTTCAGAGCGATGATACGTTTTGGAAGCATAAGGGCCTTGGCATGCCCTTCCCATAGAGTATCCAACTTGCCTATAATGCGGCCTTTTTCGAACTTCTTTCCACAACTGGGCACAAACTGCCGCACATGAATATTCACTTCAGATCAAGTTTACGTTTTGGAAGCAGAAGGGTCTTGGGCTGCACATCCTTCGAGTATGCAACTTGCCTATAGTGCGCCCAGGGTCTAACTTTTTCCACAACTGGGCACAAACTGCCATTTTTTATCTTCACTTTAAGATCGCGTTGACGTTTTGGAAGCATAAGCGTCTTTGTGTTCACTTAACTTAGAGTATCCAAGAAGCTTCTTGTCCACCCTTGTTCTAAATTCTTTCCTTAACTGGGAACACACTGCCACTTATGAGACCTCACCTTAAGTGCCATTATACGTTTTGGAAGCATATGGGACTGGACGTGCACTTAACTCAGAGTATCCAAGTGGCTTCTAGTCTGCCCTTGTTCTAAGTTCTTTCCTGAACCGGGAACACACAGCCGCATAGGCCTCTTCGACTTAAGAGCATTTAGAAGTTTCGGAAGCCTAAGGGCCTTAGCCTGCATTTTACTTAGAGCTTCCAATTTGCTTATAATCCGCCTTTGTTCTAAGTTCTTTCCTGACCTGCGAACACACTGCCACTAATGAGACTTCACCTGAAGAGCGATGAAACGTTTTGGAAGTCTATGGGGCTTGGTGTGCACTTCTTTCAGAGTATCCAACTTGCCTCCAGTTCGTCCTTGTTCTAACTTCTTTCCTCAACTGGCCCAACACTGCCAGAATGGGATTTCGTATTCAGCGTCATGTTACGTTTTGGAAGCAGAAGGGCATTGGAGAGCACTGAACTCAGAGTGTCCAACCAGCCTAGAGTCCGCCCTTGTTCTAACGCCTTTCCTCAACTGGGAAATCACTGCCATGTAGGAGTGTTCATCTTCAGTGCGTTTGTAGGTTTTGGAAGCCTAAGAGACTTCACTTGAATTTATCTCAAAGGAACCAACATGCTTAGAGTCGTCCCTTGTTCTCAGATCTTCCCTCACCTGGGAACTCACTTCCACTTAGGAGACTCAAACTTAAGAGCGATTATAGGTTTTGGAAGCATAAGGGACTGGGCATGAACTTACCTTAGGCTCTCCAACTTGCCTCTAATGTGGCCTTGTTCCAACTTCTTTCCACAGAACGGCACAAACTGCCACATAGGAATCTTCACTAAAGATGGAGTTTACGTTCTGGAAACATAAGGGTCTAGGCCTGTTCTTCACTTAGAGTATGCAACTTGCGTATAGTGCGCCCAGGTTCTAACTTCTTTCCACAACTGGGAACACACAGCCACATAGGAATCTTCACTAGAGATCGAGATTACGTTTTGGAAGCATAAGGGTCTTGGCCTGCACGTAACTTCAAGTATGCAACTGTCCTAGAGTGCGCCCAGGGACTAACTTCTTTCCACAACGGGGAACAACCTGCCGTATAGGAATCTTCACGTCACATTGAGTTTACGTTTTGGAAGCATAAGGGTCGTGGCCTGCACTTACATTAGAGTAAGCAACTTGCCTAGATTGCGCGCAGGTTCCAACTTCTTTCCACAACTGGGAACACACAGACACCTATGAATCTTCTTTAAAGATCGAGTTTACGTTTTGGAAGCATAAGGGTCTTGGCCTGCACTTAACTCCAAGTATGCAACTGTCCTATCGTGCGCCCAGGGACTAACTTCTTTCCGCAACTGGGAACACACAGCCACATACGAATCTTCACTCAAGAGCAAGTTTACGTTTTGGAAGCATCAGGGTCTTGTCCTGCACTTAACTTCAAGTATGGAACTTTCCTATCGTGCGCCCAGGGACTAACTTCTTTCCACAACTGGGAACACACAGCCACATAGGAATCTTCACTAAAGATCGAGTTTACGTTTTGGGAGCATGAGGGTCTTGGCCTGCACTTAACGTCAAGTATGCAACTGGCCTAGAGTGCGCCCAGGTATTAACTTCTTTCCACAACTGGGAACAACCTGCCATATAGGAATCTTCACTTCATATCGAGTTTACGTTTTGGAAGCATAAGGGTCTTGGCCTGCACTTAACTTCAAGTATGCAAGTGGCCTATCGTGCGCCCAGGGACTACATGCTTTCCACAACTGGGAACAGACAGCCACATAGGAATCATCACTAGAGATCGAGTTTACGTTTGAGAAGCATAATGTTCTTGGCCTGCACTTATCTTCAAGTATGCAACTGGCCTCTAGTACGCCCAGGAACTAACTTCTTTCCACAACTGGGAACACACAGCCTCATATGAATCTTCACTAAAGATCAAGTTTACGTTTTGGAAGCATCCGGGTCTTGTCCTGCACTTAACTTCAAGTATGGAACTGTCCTATCGTGCGCCCAGGGACTAACTTCTTTCCACAACTCGGAACACACAGCCACATACGAATCTTCACTAATGATCAAGTTTACGTTTTGGAAGCATGAGGGTCTTGGCGTGCCCTTACCTTAGCGTATGAAACTTGCCTAGAGTACGCCCAGGTTCCAATTTCTTTCCACAACGGGGAACAATCTGCCATTTTTGAATCTTCACTTTAAGATCGCGTTTATGTTTGGAACCATAAGCGTCTTGGTGTGCCCTTAACTCAGAGTGTCCAAAAAGCTTCTCGTCGGCGCTTGTTCCAGATTCTTTCCGTAACTGGGTACACACTGCCACTAATGAGACTTCACCTTCAGTGCGATTATACGTTTCGAAACCTAAGTGACTGGACGTGCACTTAACTCAGAGTATCCATGTGGCTTATACTCTGCCTTTGCTCTACGTTTTTCCTGAACTGGGAATACACGGCCAAATAGGCCTTTCGCCTCAAGAGCTTTTATACGTTTTGGGAGCCTAATGGCCTTGCTCTGCATTTTACTTGGAGCTTCCAACTTGCTTATAGTCCGCCTTTGTTCTAAGTTCTTTCCTGACCTGCGAACACACTGCCACTAATGAGACTTCACCTGAAGAGCGATGAAACGTTTTGGAAGTCTAAGGGGCTTGGTGTGCACTTCTTTCAGAGTATCCAACTTGCCTCCAGTTCGTCCTTGTTCTAACTTATTTCCTCAACTGGCCCAACACTGCCAGAATGGGATTTCGTATTCAGCGTCATGTTACATTTTGGAAGCAGAAGGGCATTGGCGAGCACTGAACTCAGAGTGTCCAACCAGCCTAGAGTCCGCCCTTGTTCTAACGCCTTTCCTCAACTGGGAAATCACTGCCATGAAGGAGTGTTCATCTTCAGTGCGTTTGTAGGTTTTGGAAGCCTAAGAGACTTCACTTGAATTTATCTCAAAGGAACCAACATGCTTAGAGTCGTCCCTTGTTCTCAGATCTTCCCTCACCTGGGAACTCACTTCCACTTAGGAGACTCAAACTTAAGAGCGATTATAGGTTTTGGAAGCATAAGGGACTGGGCATGAACTTACCTTAGGCTCTCCAACTTGCCTCTAATGTGGCCTTGTTCCAACTTCTTTCCACAGAACGGCACAAACTGCCACATAGGAATCTTCACTAAAGATGAGTTTACGTTCTGGAAACATAAGGGTCTTGGCCTGCACGTAACTTCAAGTATGCAACTGTCCTAGAGTGCGCCCAGGGACTAACTTCTTTCCACAACTGGGAACAACTTGCCGTATAGGAATCTTCACGTCACATTGAGTTTACGTTTTGGAAGCATAAGGGTCTTGGCCTGCACTTACATTAGAGTAAGCAACTTGCCTAGATTGCGCGCAGGTTCCAACTTCTTTCCACAACTGGGAACACACAGACACCTATGAATCTTCTTTAAAGATCGAGTTTACGTTTTGGAAGCATAAGGGTCTTGGCCTGCACTTAACTCCAAGTATGCAACTGTCCTATCGTGCACCCAGGGACTAACTTCTTTCCACAACTGGGAACACCCAGCCATATAGGAATCATCACTAGAGATCGAGTTTACGTTTGAGAAGCATAATGTTCTTGGCCTGCACTTATCTTCAAGTATGCAACTGGCCTATAGTACGCCCAGGAACTAACTTCTTTCCACAACTGGGAACACACAGCCACATAGGAATCTTCACTCAAGAGCAAGTTTACGTTTTGGAAGCATCAGGGTCTTGTCCTCCACTTAACTTCAAGTATGGAACTGTCCTCTCGTGCGCCCAGGGACTAACTTCTTTCCGCAACTGGGAACACACAGCCACATAGGAATCTTCACTCAAGAGCAAGTTTACGTTTTGGAAGCATCAGGGTCTTGTCCTGCAGTTAACTTCAAGTATGGAACTGTCCTATCGTGCGCCCAGGGACTAACTTCTTTCCACAACTGGGAACACACAGCCACATAGGAATCTTCACTAAAGATCGAGTTTAAGTTTTGGGAGCATGAGGGTCTTGGCCTGCACTTAACGTCAAGTATGCAACTGGCCTAGAGTGCGCCCAGGTATTAACTTCTTTCCACAACTGGGAACAACCTGCCATATAGGAATCTTCACTTCACATCGAGTTTACGTTTTGGAAGCATAAGGGTCTTGGCCTGCACTTAACTTCAAGTATGCAAGTGGCCTATCGTGCGCCCAGGGACTACCTGCTTTCCACAACTGGGAACACACAGCCACATAGGAATCATCACTAGAGATCGAGTTTACGTTTGAGAAGCATAATGTTCTTGGCCTGCACTTATCTTCAAGTATGCAACTGGCCTCTAGTCCGCCCGGGAACTAACTTCTTTCCACAACTGGGAACACACAGCCTCATATGAATCTTCACTAAAGATCAAGTTTACGTTTTGGAAGCATCTGGGTCTTGTCCTGCACTTAACTTCAAGTATGGAAGTGTCCTATCGTGCGCCCAGGGACTAACTTCTTTCCACAACTCGGAACACACAGCCACATACGAATCTTCACTAATGATCAAGTTTACGTTTTGGAAGCATGAGGGTCTTGGCGTGCCCTTACCTTAGAGTATGAAACTTGCCTAGAGTACGCCCAGGTTCCAATTTCTTTCCACAACGGGGAACAATCTGCCATTTTTGAATCTTCACTTTAAGATCGCGTTTATGTTTGGAAGCATAAGCGTCTTGGTGTGCCCTTAACTCAGAGTGTCCAAAAAGCTTCTCGTCCGCCCTTGTTCCAGATTCTTTCCGTAACTGGGTACACACTGCCACTAATGAGACTTAACCTTCAGTGCGATTATACGTTTCGAAACCTAGGTGACTGGACGTGCACTTAACTCAGAGTATCCATGTGGCTTATACTCTGCCATTGTTCTAAGTTTTTCCTGAACTGGGAATACACGGCCACATAGGCCTTTCGCCTCAAGAGCTTTTATACGTTTTGGAAGCCTAAGGGCCTTGCTCTGCATTTTACTTGGAGCTTCCAACTTGCTTATAGTCCGCCTTTGTTCTAAGTTCTTTCCTGAACTGCGAGCACACTGCCACTAATGAGACTTCACCTTCAGAGCGATGATACGTTTTGGAAGCATAAGGGAATTGGCATGCCCTTACCGTAGAGTATCCAACTTGCCTATAATGCGGCCTTTTTCGAACTTCTTTCCACAACTGGGCACAAACTGCCGCACATGAATATTAACTTCAGATCAAGTTTACGTTTTGGAAGCAGAAGGGTCTTGGGCTGCACATCCCTTCGAGTATGCAACTTGCCTATAGTGCGCCCAGGGTCTAACTTCTTCCACAACTGGGCACAAACTGCCATTTTTTATCTTCACGTTAAGATCGCGTTGACGTTTTGGAAGCATAAGCGTCTTTGTGTTCACTTAACTTAGAGTATCCAAGAAGCTTCTTGTCCGCCCTTGTTCTAAATTCTTTCCTTAACTGGGAACACACTGCCACTTATGAGACCTCACCTTAAGTGCCATTATACGTTTTGGAAGCATATGGGACTGGACGTGCACTTAACTCAGAGTATCCAAGTGGCTTCTAGTCTGCCCTTGTTCTAAGTTCTTTCCTGAACCGGGAACACACAGCCGCATAGGCCTCTTCGACTTAAGAGCATTTAGAAGTTTCGGAAGCCTAAGGGCCTTAGCCTGCATTTTACTTAGAGCTTCCAACTTGCTTATAATCCGCCTTTGTTCTAAGTTCTTTCCTGACCTGCGAACACACTGCCACTAATGAGACTTCACCTGAAGAGCGATGAAACGTTTTGGAAGTCTAAGGGGCTTGGTGTGCACTTCCTTCAGAGTATCCAACTTGCCTCCAGTTCGTCCTTGTTCTAACATCTTTCCTCAACTGGCCCAACACTGCCAGAATGGGATTTCGTATTCAGCGTCATGTTACGTTTTGGAAGCAGAAGGGCATTGGCGAGCACTGAACTCAGAGTGTCCAACCAGCCTAGAGTCCGCCCTTGTTCTAAGGCCTTTCCTGAACTGGGAAATCACTGCCATGTAGGAGTGTTCATCTTCAGTGCGTTTGTAGGTTTTGGAAGCCTAAGAGACTTCACTTGAATTTATCTCAAAGGAACCAACATGCTTAGAGTCGTCCCTTGTTCTCAGATCTTCCGTCACCTGGGAACTCACTTCCACTTAGGAGACTTAAACTTAAGAGCGATTATAGGTTTTGGAAGCATAAGGGACTGGGCATGAACTTACCTTAGGCTCTCCAACTTGCCTCTAATGTGGCCTTGTTCCACTTCTTTCCACAGAACGGCACAAACTGCCACATAGGAATCTTCACTAAAGATGGAGTTTTCGTTCTGGAAGCATAAGGGTCTAGGCCTGTTCTTCACTTAGAGTATGCAACTTGCGTATAGTGCGCCCAGGTTCTAACTTCTTTCCACAACTGGGAACACACAGCCACATAGGAATCTTCACTAGAGATCGAGTTTACGTTTTGGAAGCATAAGGGTCTTGGCCTGCACGTAACTTCAAGTATGCAACTGTCCTAGAGTGCGCCCAGGGACTAACTTCTTTCCACAATGGGGAACAACCTGCCGTATAGGAATCTTCACGTCACATTGAGTTTACGTTTTGGAAGCATAAGGGTCTTGGCCTGCACTTACATTAGAGTAAGCAACTTGCCTCGATTGGGCGCAGGTTCCAACATCTTTCCACAACTGGGAACACACAGACACCTATAAATCTTCTTTAAAGATGGAGTTTACGTTTTGGAAGCATAAGGGTCTTGGCCTGCACTTAACTCCAAGTATGCAACTGTCCTATCGTGCGCCCAGGGACTAACTTCTTTCCACAACTGGGAACACCCAGCCATATAGGAATCATCACTAGAGATCGAGTTTACGTTTGAGAAGCATAATGTTCTTGGCCTGCACTTATCTTCAAGTATGCAACTGGCCTATAGCACGCCCAGGAACTAACTTCTTTCCACAACTGGGAATACACAGCCACATAGGAATCTTCACTCAAGAGCAAGTTTACGTTTTGGAAGCATCAGGGTCTTGTCCTGCACTTAACTTCAAGTATGGAACTGTCCTATCGTGCGCCCAGGGACTAACTTCTTTCCGCAACTGGGAACACACAGCCACATAGGAATCTTCACTCAAGAGCAAGTTTACGTTTTGGAAGCATCAGGGTCTTGTCCTGCACTTAACTTCAAGTATGGAACTGTCCTATCGTTCGCCCAGGGACTAACTTCTTTCCACAACTGGGAACACACAGCCACATAGGAATCTTCCCTAATGATCAAGTTTACGTTTTGGAAGCATGAGGGTCTTGGCGTGCCCTTACCTTAGAGTATGAAACTTGCCTAGAGTACGCCCAGGTTCCAATTTCTTTCCACAACGGGGAACAATCTGCCATTTTTGAATCTTCACTTTAAGATCGCGTTTATGTTTGGAAGCATAAGCGTCTTGGTGTGCCCTTAACTCAGAGTGTCCAAAAAGCTTCTAGTCCGCCCTTGTTCCAGATTCTTTCCGTAACTGGGTACACACTGCCACTAATGAGACTTAACCTTCAGTGCAATTATACGTTTCGAAACCTAAGTGACTGGACGTGCACTTAACTCAGAGTTTCCATGTGGCTTATACTCTGCCTTTGTTCTACGTTTTTCCTGAACTGGGAATACACGGCCACATAGGCCTTTCGCCTCAAGAGCTTTTATACGTTTTGGAAGCCTAAGGGCCTTGCTCTGCATTTTACTTGGAGCTTCCAACTTGCGTATAGTCCACCTTTGTTCTAAGTTCTTTCCTGAACTGCGAGCACACTGCCACTAATGAGACTTCACCTTCAGAGCGATGATACGTTTTGGAAGCATAAGGGACTTGGCATGCCCTTACCATAGAGTATCCAACTTGCCTATAATGCGGCCTTTTTCGAACTTCTTTCCACAACTGGGCACAAACTGCCGCACATGAATATTCACTTCAGATCAAGTTTACGTTTTGGAAGCAGAAGGGTCTTGGGCTGCACATCCCTTCGAGTATGCAACTTGCCTATAGTGCGCCCAGGGTCTAACTTCTTCCACAACTGGGCACAAACTGCCATTTTTTATCTTCACGTTAAGATCGCGTTGACGTTTTGGAAGCATAAGCGTCTTTGTGTTCACTTAACTTAGAGTATCCAAGAAGCTTCTTGTCCGCCCTTGTTCTAAATTCTTTCCTTAACTAGGAACACACTGCCACTTATGAGACCTCACCTTAAGTGCCATTATACGTTTTGGAAGCATATGGGACTGGACGTGCACTTAACTCAGAGTATCCAAGTGGCTTCTAGTCTGCCCTTGTTCTAAGTTCTTTCCTGAACCGGGAACACACAGCCGCATAGGCCTCTTCGACTTAAGAGCATTTAGAAGTTTCGGAAGCCTAAGGGCCTTAGCCTGCATTTTACTTAGAGCTTCCAAGTTGCTTATAATCCGCCTTTGTTCTAAGTTCTTTCCTGACCTGTGAACACACTGCCACTAATGAGACTTCACCTGAAGAGCGATGAAACGTTCTGGAAGTCTAAGGGGCTTGCTGTGCACTTCTTTCAGAGTATCCAACTTGCCTCCAGTTCGTCCTTGTTCTAACTTCTTTCCTCAACTGGCCCAACACTGCCAGAATGGGATTTCGTATTCAGCGTCATGTTACGTTTTGGAAGCAGAAGGGCATTGGCGAGCACTGAACTCAGAGTGTCCAACCAGCCTAGAGTCCGCCCTTGTTCTAACGCCTTTCCCCAACTGGGAAATCACTGCCATGTAGGAGTGTTCATCTTCAGTGCGTTTGTAGGTTTTGGAAGCCTAAGAGACTTCACTTGAATTTATCTCAAAGGAACCAACATGCTTAGAGTCGTCCCTTGTTCTCAGATCTTCCCTCACCTGGGAACTCACTTCCACTTAGGAGACTCAAACTTAAGAGCGATTATAGGTTTTGGAAGCATAAGGGACTGGGCATGAACTTACCTTAGGCTCTCCAACTTGCCTCTAATGTGGCCTTGTTCCAACTTCTTTCCACAGAACGGCACAAACTGCCACATAGGAATCTTCACTAAAGATGGAGTTTACGTTTGGAAACATAAGGGTCTTGGCCTGCACGTAACTTCAAGTATGCAACTGTCCTAGAGTGCGCCCAGGGACTAACTTCTTTCCACAACTGGGAACAACCTGCCGTATAGGAATCTTCACGTCACATTGAGTTTACGTTTTGGAAGCATAAGGGTCTTGGCCTGCACTTACATTAGAGTAAGCAACTTGCCTAGATTGCGCGCAGGTTCCAACTTCTTTCCACAACTGGGAACACACAGACACCTATGAATCTTCTTTAAAGATCGAGTTTACGTTTTGGAAGCATAAGGGTCTTGGCCTGCACTTAACTCCAAGTATGCAACTGTCCTATCGTGCGCCCAGGGACTAACTTCGTTCCACAACTGGGAACAACCAGCCATATAGGAATCATCACTAGAGATCGAGTTTACGTTTGAGAAGCATAATGTTCTTGGCCTGCACTTATCTTCAAGTATGCAACTGGCCTATAGTACGCCCAGGAACTAACTTCTTTCCACAACTGGGAATAAACAGCCACATAGGAATCTTCACTCAAGAGCAAGTTTACGTTTTGGAAGCATCAGGGTCTTGGCCTGCACTTAACTTCAAGTATGGAACTGTCCTATCGTGCGCCCAGGGACTAACTTCTTTCCACAACTGGGAACACACAGCCACATAGGAATCTTCACTAAAGATCGAGTTTACGTTTTGGGACCATGAGGGTCTTGGCCTGCACCTAACGTCAAGTATGCAACTGGCCTAGAGTGCGCCCAGGTATTAACTTCTTTCCGCAACTGGGTGCAACCTGCCATATAGGAATCTTTACTTCACATCGAGTTTACGTTTTGGAAGCATAAGGGTCTTGGCCTGCACTTAACTTCAAGTATGCAAGTGGCATATCGTGCGCCCAGGGACTACCTGCTTTCCACAACTGGGAACACACAGCCACATATGAATCATCACTAGAGATCGAGTTTACGTTTGAGAAGCATAATGTTCTTGGCCTGCACTTATCTTCAAGTATGCAACTGCCCTCTAGTACGCCCAGGAACTAAATTCTTTCAACAACTGGGAACACACAGCCTCATATGAATCTTCACTAAAGATCAAGTTTACGTTTTGGAAGCATCCGGGTCTTGTCCTGCACTTAACTTCAAGTATGGAACTGTCCTATCGTGCGCCCAGGGACTAACTTCTTTCCATAACTCGGAACACACAGCCACATACGAATCTTCACTAATGATCAAGTTTACGTTTTGGAAGCATGAGGGTCTTGGCGTGCCCTTACCTTAGCGTATGAAACTTGCCTAGAGTACGCCCAGGTTCCAATTTCTTTCCACAACGGGGAACAATCTGCCATTTTTGAATCTTCACTTTAAGATCGCGTTTATGTTTGGAAGCATAAGCGTCTTGGTGTGCCCTTAACTCAGAGTGTCCAAAAAGCTTCTCGTCCGCCCTTGTTCCAGATTCTTTCCGTAACTGGGTACACACTGCCACTAATGAGACTTAACCTTCAGTGCGATTATACGTTTCGAAACCTAAGTGACTGGACGTGCACTTAACTCAGAGTATCCATGTGGCTTATACTCTGCCTTTGTTCTACGTTTTTCCTGAACTGGGAATACACGGCCACATAGGCCTTTCGCCTCAAGAGCTTTTATACGTTTTGGAAGCCTAAGGGCCTTGCTCTGCATTTTACTTGGAGCTTCCAACTTGCTTATAGTCCGCCTTTGTTCTAAGTTCTTTCCTGAACTGCGAGCACACTGCCACTAATGAGACTTCACCTTCAGAGCGATGATACGTTTTGGAAGCATAAGGGACTTGGCATGCCCTTCCCATAGAGTATCCAACTTGCCTATAATGCGGCCTTTTTCGAACTTCTTTCCACAACTGGGCACAAACGGCCGCACATGAATATTCACTTCAGATCAAGTTTACGTTTTGGAAGCAGAAGGGTCTTGGGCTGCACATCCCTTCGAGTATGCAACTTGCCTATAGTGCGCCCAGGGTCTAACTTCTTCCACAACTGGGCACAAACTGCCATTTTTTATCTTCACGTTAAGATCGCGTTGACGTTTTGGAAGCATAAGCGTCTTTGTGTTCACTTAACTTAGAGTATCCAAGAAGCTTCTTGTCCGCCCTTGTTCTAAATTCTTTCCTTAACTGGGAACACACTGCCACTTATGAGACCTCACCTTAAGTGCCATTATACGTTTTGGAAGCATATGGGACTGGACGTGCACTTAACTCAGAGTATCCAACTGGCTTCTAGTCTGCCCTTGTTCTAAGTTCTTTCCTGAACCGGGAACACACAGCCGCATAGGCCTCTTCGACTTAAGAGCATTTAGAAGTTTCGGAAGCCTAAGGGCCTTAGCCTGCATTTTACTTGGAGCTTCCAACTTGCTTATAATCCGCCTTTGTTCTAAGTTCTTTCCTGACTTGCGAACACACTGCCACTAATGAGACTTCACCTGAAGAGCGATGAAACGTTTTGGAAGTCTAAGGGGCTTGGTGTGCACTTCTTTCAGAGTATCCAACTTGCCTCCAGTTCGTCCTTGTTCTAACTTCTTTCCTCAACTGGCCCAACACTGCCAGAATGGGATTTCGTATTCAGCGTCATGTTACGTTTTGGAAGCAGAAGGGCATTGGCGAGCACTGAACTCAGAGTGTCCAACCAGCCTAGAGTCCGCCCTTGTTCTAACGCCTTTCCTCAACTGGGAAATCACTGCCATGTAGGAGTGTTCATCTTCAGTGCGTTTGTAGGTTTTGGAAGCCTAAGAGACTTCACTTGAATTTATCTCAAAGGAACCAACATGCTTAGAGTCGTCCCTTGTTCTCAGATCTTCCCTCACCTGGGAACTCACTTCCACTTAGGAGACTCAAACTTAAGAGCGATTATAGGTTTTGGAAGCATAAGGGACTGGGCATGAACTTACCTTAGGCTCTCCAACTTGCCTCTAATGTGGCCTTGTTCCTACTTCTTTCCACAGAACGGCACAAACTGCCACATAGGAATCTTCACTAAAGATGGAGTTTACGTTCTGGAAACATAAGGGTCTAGGCCTGTTCTTAACTTAGAGAATGCAACTTGCGTATAGTGCGCCTAGGTTCTAACTTCTTTCCACAACTGGGAACACAGCCACATAGGAATCTTCACTAGAGATCGATTTTACGTTTTGGAAGCATAAGGGTCTTGGCCTGCACGTAACTTCAAGTATGCAACTGTCCTAGAGTGCGCCCAGGGACTAACTTCTTTCCACAACGGGGAACAACCTGCCGTATAGGAATCTTCACGTCACATTGAGTTTACGTTTTGGAAGCACAAGGGTCTTGGCCTGCACTTACATTAGAGTAAGCAACTTGCCTAGATTGCACGCAGGTTCCAACTTCTTTCCACAACTGGGAACACACAGACACCTATGAATCTTCTTTAAAGATCGAGTTTACGTTTTGGAAGCATAAGGGTCTTGGCCTGCACTTAACTCCAAGTATGCAACTGTCCTATCGTGCGCCCAGGGACTAACTTCTTTCCACAACTGGGAACACCCAGCCATATAGGAATCATCACTAGAGATCGAGTTTACGTTTGAGAAGCATAATGTTCTTGGCCTGCACTTATCTTCAAGTATGCAACTGGCCTGTAGTACGCCCAGGAACTAACTTCTTTCCACAACTGGGAATACACAGCCACATAGGAATCTTCACTCAAGAGCAAGTTTACGTTTTGGAAGCATCAGGGTTTTGTCCTGCACGTAACTTCAAGTATGGAACTGTCCTATCGTGCGCCCAGGGACTAACTTCTTTCCGCAACTGGGAACACACAGCCACATAGGAATCTTCACTCAAGAGCAAGTTTACGTTTTGGAAGCATCAGTGTCTTGTCCTGCACTTAACTTAAAATATGGAACTGTCCTATCGTGCGCCCAGGGACTAACTTCTTTCCACAACTGGGAACACACCGCCACATAGGAATCTTCACTAAAGATCGAGTTTACGTTTTGGGAGCATGAGGGTCTTGGCCTGCACTTAACGTCAAGTATGCAACTGGCCTAGAGTGCGCCCAGGTATTAACTTCTTTCCACAACTGGGAACAACCTGCCATATAGGAATCTTCACTTCACATCGAGTTTAAGTTTTGGAAGCATAAGGGTCTTGGCCTGCACGTAACTTCAAGTATGCCACTGTCCTAGAGTGCGACCAGGGACTAACTTCTTTCCACAACGGGGAACAACCTGCCGTATAGGAATCTTCACGTCACATTGAGTTTACGTTTTGGAAGCATAAGGGTCTTGGCCTGCACTTACATTAGAGTAAGCAACTTGCCTAGATTGCGCGCAGGTTCCAACTTCTTTCCACAACTGGGAACACACAGACACCTATGAGTCTTCTTTAAAGATCGAGTTTACGTTTTGGAAGCATAAGGGTCTTGGCCTGCACTTAACTCCAAGTATGCAACTGTCCTATCGTGCGCCCAGGGACTAACTTCTTTCCACAACTGGGAACACCCAGCCATATAGGAATCATCACTAGAGATCGAGTTTACGTTTGAGAAGCATAATGTTCTTGGCCTGCACTTATCTTCAAGTATGCAACTGGCCTATCGTGCGCCCAGGGACTACCTGCTTTCCACAACTGGGAACACACAGCCACATTGGAATCATCACTAGAGATCGAGTTTACGTTTGAGAAGCATAATGTTCTTGGCCTGCACTTATCTTCAAGTATGTAACTGCCCTCTAGTACGCCCAGGAACTAACTTCTTTCCACAACTGGGAACACAGCCTCATATGAATCTTCACTAAAGATCAAGTTTACATTTTGGAAGCATCCGGGTCTTGTCCTGCACTTAACTTCAAGTATGGAACTGTCCTATCATGCGCCCAGGGACTAACTTCTTTCCACAACTCGGAACACACAGCCACATACGAATCTTCACTAATGATCAAGTTTACGTTTTGGAAGCATGAGGGTCTTGGCGTGCCCTTACCTTAGCGTATGAAACTTGCCTAGAGTACGCCCAGGTTCCAATTTCTTTCCACAACGGGGAACAATCTGCCATTTTTGAATCTTCACTTTAAGATCGCGTTTATGTTTGGAACCATAAGCGTCTTGGTGTGCCCTTAACTCAGAGTGTCCAAAAAGCTTCTCGTCGGCGCTTGTTCCAGATTCTTTCCGTAACTGGGTACACACTGCCACTAATGAGACTTCACCTTCAGTGCGATTATACGTTTCGAAACCTAAGTGACTGGACGTGCACTTAACTCAGAGTATCCATGTGGCTTATACTCTGCCTTTGCTCTACGTTTTTCCTGAACTGGGAATACACGGCCAAATAGGCCTTTCGCCTCAAGAGCTTTTATACGTTTTGGAAGCCTAAGGGCCTTGCTCTGCATTTTACTTGGAGCTTCCAACTTGCTTATAGTCCGCCTTTGTTCTAAGTTCTTTCCTGACCTGCGAACACACTGCCACTAATGAGACTTCACCTGAAGAGCGATGAAACGTTTTGGAAGTCTAAGGGGCTTGGTGTGCACTTCTTTCAGAGTATCCAACTTGCCTCCAGTTCGTCCTTGTTCTAACTTCTTTCCTCAACTGGCCCAACACTGCCAGAATGGGATTTCGTATTCAGCGTCATGTTACATTTTGGAAGCAGAAGGGCATTGGCGAGCACTGAACTCAGAGTGTCCAACCAGCCTAGAGTCCGCCCTTGTTCTAACGCCTTTCCTCAACTGGGAAATCACTGCCATGAAGGAGTGTTCATCTTCAGTGCGTTTGTAGGTTTTGGAAGCCTAAGAGACTTCACTTGAATTTATCTCAAAGGAACCAACATGCTTAGAGTCGTCCCTTGTTCTCAGATCTTCCCTCACCTGGGAACTCACTTCCACTTAGGAGACTCAAACTTAAGAGCGATTATAGGTTTTGGAAGCATAAGGGACTGGGCATGAACTTACCTTAGGCTCTCCAACTTGCCTCTAATGTGGCCTTGTTCCAACTTCTTTCCACAGAACGGCACAAACTGCCACATAGGAATCTTCACTAAAGATGAGTTTACGTTCTGGAAACATAAGGGTCTTGGCCTGCACGTAACTTCAAGTATGCAACTGTCCTAGAGTGCGCCCAGGGACTAACTTCTTTCCACAACTGGGAACAACCTGCCGTATAGGAATCTTCACGTCACATTGAGTTTACGTTTTGGAAGCATAAGGGTCTTGGCCTGCACTTACATTAGAGTAAGCAACTTGCCTAGATTGTGCGCAGGTTCCAACTTCTTTCCACAACTGGGAACACACAGACACCTATGAATCTTCTTTAAAGATCGAGTTTACGTTTTGGAAGCATAAGGGTCTTGGCCTGCACTTAACTCCAATTATGCAACTGTCCTATCGTGCACCCAGGGACTAACTTCTTTCCACAACTGGGAACACCCAGCCATATAGGAATCATCACTAGAGATCGAGTTTACGTTTGAGAAGCATAATGTTCTTGGCCTGCACTTATCTTCAAGTATGCAACTGGCCTATAGTACGCCCAGGAACTAACTTCTTTCCACAACTGGGAACACACAGCCACATAGGAATCTTCACTCAAGAGCAAGTTTACGTTTTGGAAGCATCAGGGTCTTGTCCTCCACTTAACTTCAAGTATGGAACTGTCCTCTCGTGCGCCCAGGGACTAACTTCTTTCCGCAACTGGGAACACACAGCCACATAGGAATCTTCACTCAAGAGCAAGTTTACGTTTTGGAAGCATCAGGGTCTTGTCCTGCAGTTAACTTCAAGTATGGAACTGTCCTATCGTGCGCCCAGGGACTAACTTCTTTCCACAACTGGGAACACACAGCCACATAGGAATCTTCACTAAAGATCGAGTTTACGTTTTGGGAGCATGAGGGTCTTGGCCTGCACTTAACGTCAAGTATGCAACTGGCCTAGAGTGCGCCCAGGTATTAACTTCTTTCCACAACTGGGAACAACCTGCCATATAGGAATCTTCACTTCACATCGAGTTTACGTTTTGGAAGCATAAGGGTCTTGGCCTGCACTTAACTTCAAGTATGCAAGTGGCCTATCGTGCGCCCAGGGACTACCTGCTTTCCACAACTGGGAACACACAGCCACATAGGAATCATCACTAGAGATCGAGTTTACGTTTGAGAAGCATAATGTTCTTGGCCTGCACTTATCTTCAAGTATGCAACTGGCCTCTAGTCCGCCCGGGAACTAACTTCTTTCCACAACTGGGAACACACAGCCTCATATGAATCTTCACTAAAGATCAAGTTTACGTTTTGGAAGCATCTGGGTCTTGTCCTGCACTTAACTTCAAGTATGGAAGTGTCCTATCGTGCGCCCAGGGACTAACTTCTTTCCACAACTCGGAACACACAGCCACATACGAATCTTCACTAATGATCAAGTTTACGTTTTGGAAGCATGAGGGTCTTGGCGTGCCCTTACCTTAGAGTATGAAACTTGCCTAGAGTACGCCCAGGTTCCAATTTCTTTCCACAACGGGGAACAATCTGCCATTTTTGAATCTTCACTTTAAGATCGCGTTTATATTTGGAAGCATAAGCGTCTTGGTGTGCCCTTAACTCAGAGTGTCCAAAAAGCTTCTCGTCCGCCCTTGTTCCAGATTCTTTCCGTAACTGGGTACACACTGCCACTAATGAGACTTAACCTTCAGTGCGATTATACGTTTCGAAACCTAGGTGACTGGACGTGCACTTAACTCAGAGTATCCATGTGGCTTATACTCTGCCATTGTTCTAAGTTTTTCCTGAACTGGGAATACACGGCCACATAGGCCTTTCGCCTCAAGAGCTTTTATACGTTTTGGAAGCCTAAGGGCCTTGCTCTGCATTTTACTTGGAGCTTCCAACTTGCTTATAGTCCGCCTTTGTTCTAAGTTCTTTCCTGAACTGCGAGCACACTGCCACTAATGAGACTTCACCTTCAGAGCGATGATACGTTTTGGAAGCATAAGGGAATTGGCATGCCCTTACCGTAGAGTATCCAACTTGCCTATAATGCGGCCTTTTTCGAACTTCTTTCCACAACTGGGCCCAAACTGCCGCACATGAATATTCACTTCAGATCAAGTTTACGTTTTGGAAGCAGAAGGGTCTTGGGCTGCACATCCCTTCGAGTATGCAACTTGCCTATAGTGCGCCCAGGGTCTAACTTCTTCCACAACTGGGCACAAACTGCCATTTTTTATCTTCACGTTAAGATCGCGTTGACGTTTTGGAAGCATAAGCGTCTTTGTGTTCACTTAACTTAGAGTATCCAAGAAGCTTCTTGTCCGCCCTTGTTCTAAATTCTTTCCTTAACTGGGAACACACTGCCACTTATGAGACCTCACCTTAAGTGCCATTATACGTTTTGGAAGCATATGGGACTGGACGTGCACTTAACTCAGAGTATCCAAGTGGCTTCTAGTCTGCCCTTGTTCTAAGTTCTTTCCTGAACCGGGAACACACAGCCGCATAGGCCTCTTCGACTTAAGAGCATTTAGAAGTTTCGGAAGCCTAAGGGCCTTAGCCTGCATTTTACTTAGAGCTTCCAACTTGCTTATAATCCGCCTTTGTTCTAAGTTCTTTCCTGACCTGCGAACACACTGCCACTAATGAGACTTCACCTGAAGAGCGATGAAACGTTTTGGAAGTCTAAGGGGCTTGGTGTGCACTTCTTTCAGAGTATCCAACTTGCCTCCAGTTCGTCCTTGTTCTAACTTCTTTCCTCAACTGGCCCAACACTGCCAGAATGGGATTTCGTATTCAGCGTCATGTTACGTTTTGGAAGCAGAAGGGCATTGGCGAGCACTGAACTCAGAGTGTCCAACCAGCCTAGAGTCCGCCCTTGTTCTAACGCCTTTCCTCAACTGGGAAATCACTGCCATGTAGGAGTGTTCATCTTCAGTGCGTTTGTAGGTTTTGGAAGCCTAAGAGACTTCACTTGAATTTATCTCAAAGGAACCAACATGCTTAGAGTCGTCCCTTGTTCTCAGATCTTCCCTCACCTGGGAACTCACTTCCACTTAGGAGACTCAAACTTAAGAGCGATTATAGGTTTTGGAAGCATAAGGGACTGGGCATGAACTTACCTTAGGCTCTCCAACTTGCCTCTAATGTGGCCTTGTTCCAACTTCTTTCCACAGAACGGCACAAACTGCCACATAGGAATCTTCACTAAAGATGGAGTTTACGTTTGGAAACATAAGGGTCTTGGCCTGCACGTAACTTCAAGTATGCAACTGTCCTAGAGTGCGCCCAGGGACTAACTTCTTTCCACAACTGGGAACAACCTGCCGTATAGGAATCTTCACGTCACATTGAGTTTACGTTTTGGAAGCATAAGGGTCTTGGCCTGCACTTACATTAGAGTAAGCAACTTGCCTAGATTGCGCGCAGGTTCCAACTTCTTTCCACAACTGGGAACACACAGACACCTATGAATCTTCTTTAAAGATCGAGTTTACGTTTTGGAAGCATAAGGGTCTTGGCCTGCACTTAACTCCAAGTATGCAACTGTGCTATCGTGCGCCCAGGGACTAACTTCGTTCCACAACTGGGAACAACCAGCCATATAGGAATCATCACTAGAGATCGAGTTTACGTTTGAGAAGCATAATGTTCTTGGCCTGCACTTATCTTCAAGTATGCAACTGGCCTATAGTACGCCCAGGAACTAACTTCTTTCCACAACTGGGAATAAACAGCCACATAGGAATCTTCACTCAAGAGCAAGTTTACGTTTTGGAAGCATCAGGGTCTTGGCCTGCACTTAACTTCAAGTATGGAACTGTCCTATCGTGCGCCCAGGGACTAACTTCTTTCCACAACTGGGAACACACAGCCACATAGGAATCTTCACTAAAGATCGAGTTTACGTTTTGGGACCATGAGGGTCTTGGCCTGCACCTAACGTCAAGTATGCAACTGGCCTAGAGTGCGCCCAGGTATTAACTTCTTTCCGCAACTGGGTGCAACCTGCCATATAGGAATCTTTACTTCACATCGAGTTTACGTTTTGGAAGCATAAGGGTCTTGGCCTGCACTTAACTTCAAGTATGCAAGTGGCCTATCGTGCGCCCAGGGACTACCTGCTTTCCACAACTGGGAACACACAGCCACATATGAATCATCACTAGAGATCGAGTTTACGTTTGAGAAGCATAATGTTCTTGGCCTGCACTTATCTTCAAGTATGCAACTGCCCTCTAGTACGCCCAGGAACTAACTTCTTTCAACAACTGGGAACACACAGCCTCATATGAATCTTCACTAAAGATCAAGTTTACGTTTTGGAAGCATCCGGGTCTTGTCCTGCACTTAACTTCAAGTATGGAACTGTCCTATCGTGCGCCCAGGGACTAACTTCTTTCCATAACTCGGAACACACAGCCACATACGAATCTTCACTAATGGTCAAGTTTACGTTTTGGAAGCATGAGGGTCTTGGCGTGCCCTTACCTTATCGTATGAAACTTGCCTAGAGTACGCCCAGGTTCCAATTTCTTTCCACAACGGGGAACAATCTGCCATTTTTGAATCTTCACTTTAAGATCGCGTTTATGTTTGGAAGCATAAGCGTCTTGGTGTGCCCTTAACTCAGAGTGTCCAAAAAGCTTCTCGTCCGCCCTTGTTCCAGATTCTTTCCGTAACTGGGTACACACTGCCACTAATGAGACTTCACCTTCAGTGCGATTATACGTTTCGAAACCTAAGTGACTGGACGTGCACTTAACTCAGAGTATCCATGTGGCTTATAGTCTGCCTTTGTTCTACGTTTTTCCTAAACTGGGAATACACGGCCACATAGGCCTTTCGCCTCAAGAGCTTTTATACGTTTTGGAAGCCTAAGGGCCTTGCTCTGCATTTTACTTGGAGCTTCCAACTTGCTTATAGTCCGCCTTTGTTCTAAGTTCTTTCCTGAACTGCGAGCACACTGCCACTAATGAGACTTCACCTTCAGAGCGATGATACGTTTTGGAAGCATAAGGGCCTTGGCATGCCCTTCCCATAGAGTATCCAACTTGCCTATAATGCGGCCTTTTTCGAACTTCTTTCCACAACTGGGCACAAACTGCCGCACATGAATATTCACTTCAGATCAAGTTTACGTTTTGGAAGCAGAAGGGTCTTGGGCTGCACATCCCTTCGAGTATGCAACTTGCCTATAGTGCGCCCAGGGTCTAACTTTTTCCACAACTGGGCACAAACTGCCATTTTTTATCTTCACTTTAAGATCGCGTTGACGTTTTGGAAGCATAAGCGTCTTTGTGTTCACTTAACTTAGAGTATCCAAGAAGCTTCTTGTCCACCCTTGTTCTAAATTCTTTCCTTAACTGGGAACACACTGCCACTTATGAGACCTCACCTTAAGTGCCATTATACGTTTTGGAAGCATATGGGACTGGACGTGCACTTAACTCAGAGTATCCAAGTGGCTTCTAGTCTGCCCTTGTTCTAAGTTCTTTCCTGAACCGGGAACACACAGCCGCATAGGCCTCTTCGACTTAAGAGCATTTAGAAGTTTCGGAAGCCTAAGGGCCTTAGCCTGCATTTTACTTAGAGCTTCCAATTTGCTTATAATCCGCCTTTGTTCTAAGTTCTTTCCTGACCTGCGAACACACTGCCACTAATGAGACTTCACCTGAAGAGCGATGAAACGTTTTGGAAGTCTATGGGGCTTGGTGTGCACTTCTTTCAGAGTATCCAACTTGCCTCCAGTTCGTCCTTGTTCTAACTTCTTTCCTCAACTGGCCCAACACTGCCAGAATGGGATTTCGTATTCAGCGTCATGTTACGTTTTGGAAGCAGAAGGGCATTGGAGAGCACTGAACTCAGAGTGTCCAACCAGCCTAGAGTCCGCCCTTGTTCTAACGCCTTTCCTCAACTGGGAAATCACTGCCATGTAGGAGTGTTCATCTTCAGTGCGTTTGTAGGTTTTGGAAGCCTAAGAGACTTCACTTGAATTTATCTCAAAGGAACCAACATGCTTAGAGTCGTCCCTTGTTCTCAGATCTTCCCTCACCTGGGAACTCACTTCCACTTAGGAGACTCAAACTTAAGAGCGATTATAGGTTTTGGAAGCATAAGGGACTGGGCATGAACTTACCTTAGGCTCTCCAACTTGCCTCTAATGTGGCCTTGTTCCAACTTCTTTCCACAGAACGGCACAAACTGCCACATAGGAATCTTCACTAAAGATGGAGTTTACGTTCTGGAAACATAAGGGTCTAGGCCTGTTCTTCACTTAGAGTATGCAACTTGCGTATAGTGCGCCCAGGTTCTAACTTCTTTCCACAACTGGGAACACACAGCCACATAGGAATCTTCACTAGAGATCGAGATTACGTTTTGGAAGCATAAGGGTCTTGGCCTGCACGTAACTTCAAGTATGCAACTGTCCTAGAGTGCGCCCAGGGACTAACTTCTTTCCACAACGGGGAACAACCTGCCGTATAGGAATCTTCACGTCACATTGAGTTTACGTTTTGGAAGCATAAGGGTCGTGGCCTGCACTTACATTAGAGTAAGCAACTTGCCTAGATTGCGCGCAGGTTCCAACTTCTTTCCACAACTGGGAACACACAGACACCTATGAATCTTCTTTAAAGATCGAGTTTACGTTTTGGAAGCATAAGGGTCTTGGCCTGCACTTAACTCCAAGTATGCAACTGTCCTATCGTGCGCCCAGGGACTAACTTCTTTCCACAACTGGGAACACACAGCCACATACGAATCTTCACTCAAGAGCAAGTTTACGTTTTGGAAGCATCAGGGTCTTGTCCTGCACTTAACTTCAAGTATGGAACTTTCCTATCGTGCGCCCAGGGACTAACTTCTTTCCACAACTGGGAACACACAGCCACATAGGAATCTTCACTAAAGATCGAGTTTACGTTTTGGGAGCATGAGGGTCTTGGCCTGCACTTAACGTCAAGTATGCAACTGGCCTAGAGTGCGCCCAGGTATTAACTTCTTTCCACAACTGGGAACAACCTGCCATATAGGAATCTTCACTTCATATCGAGTTTACGTTTTGGAAGCATAAGGGTCTTGGCCTGCACTTAACTTCAAGTATGCAAGTGGCCTATCGTGCGCCCAGGGACTACATGCTTTCCACAACTGGGAACAGACAGCCACATAGGAATCATCACTAGAGATCGAGTTTACGTTTGAGAAGCATAATGTTCTTGGCCTGCACTTATCTTCAAGTATGCAACTGGCCTCTAGTACGCCCAGGAACTAACTTCTTTCCACAACTGGGAACACACAGCCTCATATGAATCTTCACTAAAGATCAAGTTTACGTTTTGGAAGCATCCGGGTCTTGTCCTGCACTTAACTTCAAGTATGGAACTGTCCTATCGTGCGCCCAGGGACTAACTTCTTTCCACAACTCGGAACACACAGCCACATACGAATCTTCACTAATGATCAAGTTTACGTTTTGGAAGCATGAGGGTCTTGGCGTGCCCTTACCTTAGCGTATGAAACTTGCCTAGAGTACGCCCAGGTTCCAATTTCTTTCCACAACGGGGAACAATCTGCCATTTTTGAATCTTCACTTTAAGATCGCGTTTATGTTTGGAACCATAAGCGTCTTGGTGTGCCCTTAACTCAGAGTGTCCAAAAAGCTTCTCGTCGGCGCTTGTTCCAGATTCTTTCCGTAACTGGGTACACACTGCCACTAATGAGACTTCACCTTCAGTGCGATTATACGTTTCGAAACCTAAGTGACTGGACGTGCACTTAACTCAGAGTATCCATGTGGCTTATACTCTGCCTTTGCTCTACGTTTTTCCTGAACTGGGAATACACGGCCAAATAGGCCTTTCGCCTCAAGAGCTTTTATACGTTTTGGGAGCCTAATGGCCTTGCTCTGCATTTTACTTGGAGCTTCCAACTTGCTTATAGTCCGCCTTTGTTCTAAGTTCTTTCCTGACCTGCGAACACACTGCCACTAATGAGACTTCACCTGAAGAGCGATGAAACGTTTTGGAAGTCTAAGGGGCTTGGTGTGCACTTCTTTCAGAGTATCCAACTTGCCTCCAGTTCGTCCTTGTTCTAACTTATTTCCTCAACTGGCCCAACACTGCCAGAATGGGATTTCGTATTCAGCGTCATGTTACATTTTGGAAGCAGAAGGGCATTGGCGAGCACTGAACTCAGAGTGTCCAACCAGCCTAGAGTCCGCCCTTGTTCTAACGCCTTTCCTCAACTGGGAAATCACTGCCATGAAGGAGTGTTCATCTTCAGTGCGTTTGTAGGTTTTGGAAGCCTAAGAGACTTCACTTGAATTTATCTCAAAGGAACCAACATGCTTAGAGTCGTCCCTTGTTCTCAGATCTTCCCTCACCTGGGAACTCACTTCCACTTAGGAGACTCAAACTTAAGAGCGATTATAGGTTTTGGAAGCATAAGGGACTGGGCATGAACTTACCTTAGGCTCTCCAACTTGCCTCTAATGTGGCCTTGTTCCAACTTCTTTCCACAGAACGGCACAAACTGCCACATAGGAATCTTCACTAAAGATGAGTTTACGTTCTGGAAACATAAGGGTCTTGGCCTGCACGTAACTTCAAGTATGCAACTGTCCTAGAGTGCGCCCAGGGACTAACTTCTTTCCACAACTGGGAACAACCTGCCGTATAGGAATCTTCACGTCACATTGAGTTTACGTTTTGGAAGCATAAGGGTCTTGGCCTGCACTTACATTAGAGTAAGCAACTTGCCTAGATTGCGCGCAGGTTCCAACTTCTTTCCACAACTGGGAACACACAGACACCTATGAATCTTCTTTAAAGATCGAGTTTACGTTTTGGAAGCATAAGGGTCTTGGCCTGCACTTAACTCCAAGTATGCAACTGTCCTATCGTGCACCCAGGGACTAACTTCTTTCCACAACTGGGAACACCCAGCCATATAGGAATCATCACTAGAGATCGAGTTTACGTTTGAGAAGCATAATGTTCTTGGCCTGCACTTATCTTCAAGTATGCAACTGGCCTATAGTACGCCCAGGAACTAACTTCTTTCCACAACTGGGAACACACAGCCACATAGGAATCTTCACTCAAGAGCAAGTTTACGTTTTGGAAGCATCAGGGTCTTGTCCTCCACTTAACTTCAAGTATGGAACTGTCCTCTCGTGCGCCCAGGGACTAACTTCTTTCCGCAACTGGGAACACACAGCCACATAGGAATCTTCACTCAAGAGCAAGTTTACGTTTTGGAAGCATCAGGGTCTTGTCCTGCAGTTAACTTCAAGTATGGAACTGTCCTATCGTGCGCCCAGGGACTAACTTCTTTCCACAACTGGGAACACACAGCCACATAGGAATCTTCACTAAAGATCGAGTTTACGTTTTGGGAGCATGAGGGTCTTGGCCTGCACTTAACGTCAAGTATGCAACTGGCCTAGAGTGCGCCCAGGTATTAACTTCTTTCCACAACTGGGAACAACCTGCCATATAGGAATCTTCACTTCACATCGAGTTTACGTTTTGGAAGCATAAGGGTCTTGGCCTGCACTTAACTTCAAGTATGCAAGTGGCCTATCGTGCGCCCAGGGACTACCTGCTTTCCACAACTGGGAACACACAGCCACATAGGAATCATCACTAGAGATCGAGTTTACGTTTGAGAAGCATAATGTTCTTGGCCTGCACTTATCTTCAAGTATGCAACTGGCCTCTAGTCCGCCCGGGAACTAACTTCTTTCCACAACTGGGAACACACAGCCTCATATGAATCTTCACTAAAGATCAAGTTTACGTTTTGGAAGCATCTGGGTCTTGTCCTGCACTTAACTTCAAGTATGGAAGTGTCCTATCGTGCGCCCAGGGACTAACTTCTTTCCACAACTCGGAACACACAGCCACATACGAATCTTCACTAATGATCAAGTTTACGTTTTGGAAGCATGAGGGTCTTGGCGTGCCCTTACCTTAGAGTATGAAACTTGCCTAGAGTACGCCCAGGTTCCAATTTCTTTCCACAACGGGGAACAATCTGCCATTTTTGAATCTTCACTTTAAGATCGCGTTTATGTTTGGAAGCATAAGCGTCTTGGTGTGCCCTTAACTCAGAGTGTCCAAAAAGCTTCTCGTCCGCCCTTGTTCCAGATTCTTTCCGTAACTGGGTACACACTGCCACTAATGAGACTTAACCTTCAGTGCGATTATACGTTTCGAAACCTAGGTGACTGGACGTGCACTTAACTCAGAGTATCCATGTGGCTTATACTCTGCCATTGTTCTAAGTTTTTCCTGAACTGGGAATACACGGCCACATAGGCCTTTCGCCTCAAGAGCTTTTATACGTTTTGGAAGCCTAAGGGCCTTGCTCTGCATTTTACTTGGAGCTTCCAACTTGCTTATAGTCCGCCTTTGTTCTAAGTTCTTTCCTGAACTGCGAGCACACTGCCACTAATGAGACTTCACCTTCAGAGCGATGATACGTTTTGGAAGCATAAGGGAATTGGCATGCCCTTACCGTAGAGTATCCAACTTGCCTATAATGCGGCCTTTTTCGAACTTCTTTCCACAACTGGGCACAAACTGCCGCACATGAATATTAACTTCAGATCAAGTTTACGTTTTGGAAGCAGAAGGGTCTTGGGCTGCACATCCCTTCGAGTATGCAACTTGCCTATAGTGCGCCCAGGGTCTAACTTCTTCCACAACTGGGCACAAACTGCCATTTTTTATCTTCACGTTAAGATCGCGTTGACGTTTTGGAAGCATAAGCGTCTTTGTGTTCACTTAACTTAGAGTATCCAAGAAGCTTCTTGTCCGCCCTTGTTCTAAATTCTTTCCTTAACTGGGAACACACTGCCACTTATGAGACCTCACCTTAAGTGCCATTATACGTTTTGGAAGCATATGGGACTGGACGTGCACTTAACTCAGAGTATCCAAGTGGCTTCTAGTCTGCCCTTGTTCTAAGTTCTTTCCTGAACCGGGAACACACAGCCGCATAGGCCTCTTCGACTTAAGAGCATTTAGAAGTTTCGGAAGCCTAAGGGCCTTAGCCTGCATTTTACTTAGAGCTTCCAACTTGCTTATAATCCGCCTTTGTTCTAAGTTCTTTCCTGACCTGCGAACACACTGCCACTAATGAGACTTCACCTGAAGAGCGATGAAACGTTTTGGAAGTCTAAGGGGCTTGGTGTGCACTTCCTTCAGAGTATCCAACTTGCCTCCAGTTCGTCCTTGTTCTAACATCTTTCCTCAACTGGCCCAACACTGCCAGAATGGGATTTCGTATTCAGCGTCATGTTACGTTTTGGAAGCAGAAGGGCATTGGCGAGCACTGAACTCAGAGTGTCCAACCAGCCTAGAGTCCGCCCTTGTTCTAAGGCCTTTCCTGAACTGGGAAATCACTGCCATGTAGGAGTGTTCATCTTCAGTGCGTTTGTAGGTTTTGGAAGCCTAAGAGACTTCACTTGAATTTATCTCAAAGGAACCAACATGCTTAGAGTCGTCCCTTGTTCTCAGATCTTCCGTCACCTGGGAACTCACTTCCACTTAGGAGACTTAAACTTAAGAGCGATTATAGGTTTTGGAAGCATAAGGGACTGGGCATGAACTTACCTTAGGCTCTCCAACTTGCCTCTAATGTGGCCTTGTTCCACTTCTTTCCACAGAACGGCACAAACTGCCACATAGGAATCTTCACTAAAGATGGAGTTTTCGTTCTGGAAGCATAAGGGTCTAGGCCTGTTCTTCACTTAGAGTATGCAACTTGCGTATAGTGCGCCCAGGTTCTAACTTCTTTCCACAACTGGGAACACACAGCCACATAGGAATCTTCATTAGAGATCGAGTTTACGTTTTGGAAGCATAAGGGTCTTGGCCTGCACGTAACTTCAAGTATGCAACTGTCCTAGAGTGCGCCCAGGGACTAACTTCTTTCCACAATGGGGAACAACCTGCCGTATAGGAATCTTCACGTCACATTGAGTTTACGTTTTGGAAGCATAAGGGTCTTGGCCTGCACTTACATTAGAGTAAGCAACTTGCCTCGATTGGGCGCAGGTTCCAACATCTTTCCACAACTGGGAACACACAGACACCTATAAATCTTCTTTAAAGATGGAGTTTACGTTTTGGAAGCATAAGGGTCTTGGCCTGCACTTAACTCCAAGTATGCAACTGTCCTATCGTGCGCCCAGGGACTAACTTCTTTCCACAACTGGGAACACCCAGCCATATAGGAATCATCACTAGAGATCGAGTTTACGTTTGAGAAGCATAATGTTCTTGGCCTGCACTTATCTTCAAGTATGCAACTGGCCTATAGCACGCCCAGGAACTAACTTCTTTCCACAACTGGGAATACACAGCCACATAGGAATCTTCACTCAAGAGCAAGTTTACGTTTTGGAAGCATCAGGGTCTTGTCCTGCACTTAACTTCAAGTATGGAACTGTCCTATCGTGCGCCCAGGGACTAACTTCTTTCCGCAACTGGGAACACACAGCCACATAGGAATCTTCACTCAAGAGCAAGTTTACGTTTTGGAAGCATCAGGGTCTTGTCCTGCACTTAACTTCAAGTATGGAACTGTCCTATCGTTCGCCCAGGGACTAACTTCTTTCCACAACTGGGAACACACAGCCACATAGGAATCTTCCCTAATGATCAAGTTTACGTTTTGGAAGCATGAGGGTCTTGGCGTGCCCTTACCTTAGAGTATGAAACTTGCCTAGAGTACGCCCAGGTTCCAATTTCTTTCCACAACGGGGAACAATCTGCCATTTTTGAATCTTCACTTTAAGATCGCGTTTATGTTTGGAAGCATAAGCGTCTTGGTGTGCCCTTAACTCAGAGTGTCCAAAAAGCTTCTAGTCCGCCCTTGTTCCAGATTCTTTCCGTAACTGGGTACACACTGCCACTAATGAGACTTAACCTTCAGTGCAATTATACGTTTCGAAACCTAAGTGACTGGACGTGCACTTAACTCAGAGTTTCCATGTGGCTTATACTCTGCCTTTGTTCTACGTTTTTCCTGAACTGGGAATACACGGCCACATAGGCCTTTCGCCTCAAGAGCTTTTATACGTTTTGGAAGCCTAAGGGCCTTGCTCTGCATTTTACTTGGAGCTTCCAACTTGCGTATAGTCCACCTTTGTTCTAAGTTCTTTCCTGAACTGCGAGCACACTGCCACTAATGAGACTTCACCTTCAGAGCGATGATACGTTTTGGAAGCATAAGGGACTTGGCATGCCCTTACCATAGAGTATCCAACTTGCCTATAATGCGGCCTTTTTCTAACTTCTTTCCACAACTGGGCACAAACTGCCGCACATGAATATTCACTTCAGATCAAGTTTACGTTTTGGAAGCAGAAGGGTCTTGGGCTGCACATCCCTTCGAGTATGCAACTTGCCTATAGTGCGCCCAGGGTCTAACTTCTTCCACAACTGGGCACAAACTGCCATTTTTTATCTTCACGTTAAGATCGCGTTGACGTTTTGGAAGCATAAGCGTCTTTGTGTTCACTTAACTTAGAGTATCCAAGAAGCTTCTTGTCCGCCCTTGTTCTAAATTCTTTCCTTAACTGGGAACACACTGCCACTTATGAGACCTCACCTTAAGTGCCATTATACGTTTTGGAAGCATATGGGACTGGACGTGCACTTAACTCAGAGTATCCAAGTGGCTTCTAGTCTGCCCTTGTTCTAAGTTCTTTCCTGAACCGGGAACACACAGCCGCATAGGCCTCTTCGACTTAAGAGCATTTAGAAGTTTCGGAAGCCTAAGGGCCTTAGCCTGCATTTTACTTAGAGCTTCCAAGTTGCTTATAATCCGCCTTTGTTCTAAGTTCTTTCCTGACCTGTGAACACACTGCCACTAATGAGACTTCACCTGAAGAGCGATGAAACGTTCTGGAAGTCTAAGGGGCTTGCTGTGCACTTCTTTCAGAGTATCCAACTTGCCTCCAGTTCGTCCTTGTTCTAACTTCTTTCCTCAACTGGCCCAACACTGCCAGAATGGGATTTCGTATTCAGCGTCATGTTACGTTTTGGAAGCAGAAGGGCATTGGCGAGCACTGAACTCAGAGTGTCCAACCAGCCTAGAGTCCGCCCTTGTTCTAACGCCTTTCCCCAACTGGGAAATCACTGCCATGTAGGAGTGTTCATCTTCAGTGCGTTTGTAGGTTTTGGAAGCCTAAGAGACTTCACTTGAATTTATCTCAAAGGAACCAACATGCTTAGAGTCGTCCCTTGTTCTCAGATCTTCCCTCACCTGGGAACTCACTTCCACTTAGGAGACTCAAACTTAAGAGCGATTATAGGTTTTGGAAGCATAAGGGACTGGGCATGAACTTACCTTAGGCTCTCCAACTTGCCTCTAATGTGGCCTTGTTCCAACTTCTTTCCACAGAACGGCACAAACTGCCACATAGGAATCTTCACTAAAGATGGAGTTTACGTTTGGAAACATAAGGGTCTTGGCCTGCACGTAACTTCAAGTATGCAACTGTCCTAGAGTGCGCCCAGGGACTAACTTCTTTCCACAACTGGGAACAACCTGCCGTATAGGAATCTTCACGTCACATTGAGTTTACGTTTTGGAAGCATAAGGGTCTTGGCCTGCACTTACATTAGAGTAAGCAACTTGCCTAGATTGCGCGCAGGTTCCAACTTCTTTCCACAACTGGGAACACACAGACACCTATGAATCTTCTTTAAAGATCGAGTTTACGTTTTGGAAGCATAAGGGTCTTGGCCTGCACTTAACTCCAAGTATGCAACTGTCCTATCGTGCGCCCAGGGACTAACTTCTTTCCACAACTGGGAACAACCAGCCATATAGGAATCATCACTAGAGATCGAGTTTACGTTTGAGAAGCATAATGTTCTTGGCCTGCACTTATCTTCAAGTATGCAACTGGCCTATAGTACGCCCAGGAACTAACTTCTTTCCACAACTGGGAATAAACAGCCACATAGGAATCTTCACTCAAGAGCAAGTTTACGTTTTGGAAGCATCAGGGTCTTGGCCTGCACTTAACTTCAAGTATGGAACTGTCCTATCGTGCGCCCAGGGACTAACTTCTTTCCACAACTGGGAACACACAGCCACATAGGAATCTTCACTAAAGATCGAGTTTACGTTTTGGGACCATGAGGGTCTTGGCCTGCACCTAACGTCAAGTATGCAACTGGCCTAGAGTGCGCCCAGGTATTAACTTCTTTCCGCAACTGGGTGCAACCTGCCATATAGGAATCTTTACTTCACATCGAGTTTACGTTTTGGAAGCATAAGGGTCTTGGCCTGCACTTAACTTCAAGTATGCAAGTGGCATATCGTGCGCCCAGGGACTACCTGCTTTCCACAACTGGGAACACACAGCCACATATGAATCATCACTAGAGATCGAGTTTACGTTTGAGAAGCATAATGTTCTTGGCCTGCACTTATCTTCAAGTATGCAACTGCCCTCTAGTACGCCCAGGAACTAAATTCTTTCAACAACTGGGAACACACAGCCTCATATGAATCTTCACTAAAGATCAAGTTTACGTTTTGGAAGCATCCGGGTCTTGTCCTGCACTTAACTTCAAGTATGGAACTGTCCTATCGTGCGCCCAGGGACTAACTTCTTTCCATAACTCGGAACACACAGCCACATACGAATCTTCACTAATGATCAAGTTTACGTTTTGGAAGCATGAGGGTCTTGGCGTGCCCTTACCTTAGCGTATGAAACTTGCCTAGAGTACGCCCAGGTTCCAATTTCTTTCCACAACGGGGAACAATCTGCCATTTTTGAATCTTCACTTTAAGATCGCGTTTATGTTTGGAAGCATAAGCGTCTTGGTGTGCCCTTAACTCAGAGTGTCCAAAAAGCTTCTCGTCCGCCCTTGTTCCAGATTCTTTCCGTAACTGGGTACACACTGCCACTAATGAGACTTAACCTTCAGTGCGATTATACGTTTCGAAACCTAAGTGACTGGACGTGCACTTAACTCAGAGTATCCATGTGGCTTATACTCTGCCTTTGTTCTACGTTTTTCCTGAACTGGGAATACACGGCCACATAGGCCTTTCGCCTCAAGAGCTTTTATACGTTTTGGAAGCCTAAGGGCCTTGCTCTGCATTTTACTTGGAGCTTCCAACTTGCTTGTAGTCCGCCTTTGTTCTAAGTTCTTTCCTGAACTGCGAGCACACTGCCACTAATGAGACTTCACCTTCAGAGCGATGATACGTTTTGGAAGCATAAGGGACTTGGCATGCCCTTCCCATAGAGTATCCAACTTGCCTATAATGCGGCCTTTTTCGAACTTCTTTCCACAACTGGGCACAAACGGCCGCACATGAATATTCACTTCAGATCAAGTTTACGTTTTGGAAGCAGAAGGGTCTTGGGCTGCACATCCCTTCGAGTATGCAACTTGCCTATAGTGCGCCCAGGGTCTAACTTCTTCCACAACTGGGCACAAACTGCCATTTTTTATCTTCACGTTAAGATCGCGTTGACGTTTTGGAAGCATAAGCGTCTTTGTGTTCACTTAACTTAGAGTATCCAAGAAGCTTCTTGTCCGCCCTTGTTCTAAATTCTTTCCTTAACTGGGAACACACTGCCACTTATGAGACCTCACCTTAAGTGCCATTATACGTTTTGGAAGCATATGGGACTGGACGTGCACTTAACTCAGAGTATCCAACTGGCTTCTAGTCTGCCCTTGTTCTAAGTTCTTTCCTGAACCGGGAACACACAGCCGCATAGGCCTCTTCGACTTAAGAGCATTTAGAAGTTTCGGAAGCCTAAGGGCCTTAGCCTGCATTTTACTTGGAGCTTCCAACTTGCTTATAATCCGCCTTTGTTCTAAGTTCTTTCCTGACTTGCGAACACACTGCCACTAATGAGACTTCACCTGAAGAGCGATGAAACGTTTTGGAAGTCTAAGGGGCTTGGTGTGCACTTCTTTCAGAGTATCCAACTTGCCTCCAGTTCGTCCTTGTTCTAACTTCTTTCCTCAACTGGCCCAACACTGCCAGAATGGGATTTCGTATTCAGCGTCATGTTACGTTTTGGAAGCAGAAGGGCATTGGCGAGCACTGAACTCAGAGTGTCCAACCAGCCTAGAGTCCGCCCTTGTTCTAACGCCTTTCCTCAACTGGGAAATCACTGCCATGTAGGAGTGTTCATCTTCAGTGCGTTTGTAGGTTTTGGAAGCCTAAGAGACTTCACTTGAATTTATCTCAAAGGAACCAACATGCTTAGAGTCGTCCCTTGTTCTCAGATCTTCCCTCACCTGGGAACTCACTTCCACTTAGGAGACTCAAACTTAAGAGCGATTATAGGTTTTGGAAGCATAAGGGACTGGGCATGAACTTACCTTAGGCTCTCCAACTTGCCTCTAATGTGGCCTTGTTCCTACTTCTTTCCACAGAACGGCACAAACTGCCACATAGGAATCTTCACTAAAGATGGAGTTTACGTTCTGGAAACATAAGGGTCTAGGCCTGTTCTTAACTTAGAGAATGCAACTTGCGTATAGTGCGCCTAGGTTCTAACTTCTTTCCACAACTGGGAACACAGCCACATAGGAATCTTCACTAGAGATCGATTTTACGTTTTGGAAGCATAAGGGTCTTGGCCTGCACGTAACTTCAAGTATGCAACTGTCCTAGAGTGCGCCCAGGGACTAACTTCTTTCCACAACGGGGAACAACCTGCCGTATAGGAATCTTCACGTCACATTGAGTTTACGTTTTGGAAGCACAAGGGTCTTGGCCTGCACTTACATTAGAGTAAGCAACTTGCCTAGATTGCACGCAGGTTCCAACTTCTTTCCACAACTGGGAACACACAGACACCTATGAATCTTCTTTAAAGATCGAGTTTACGTTTTGGAAGCATAAGGGTCTTGGCCTGCACTTAACTCCAAGTATGCAACTGTCCTATCGTGCGCCCAGGGACTAACTTCTTTCCACAACTGGGAACACCCAGCCATATAGGAATCATCACTAGAGATCGAGTTTACGTTTGAGAAGCATAATGTTCTTGGCCTGCACTTATCTTCAAGTATGCAACTGGCCTGTAGTACGCCCAGGAACTAACTTCTTTCCACAACTGGGAATACACAGCCACATAGGAATCTTCACTCAAGAGCAAGTTTACGTTTTGGAAGCATCAGGGTTTTGTCCTGCACGTAACTTCAAGTATGGAACTGTCCTATCGTGCGCCCAGGGACTAACTTCTTTCCGCAACTGGGAACACACAGCCACATAGGAATCTTCACTCAAGAGCAAGTTTACGTTTTGGAAGCATCAGTGTCTTGTCCTGCACTTAACTTAAAATATGGAACTGTCCTATCGTGCGCCCAGGGACTAACTTCTTTCCACAACTGGGAACACACCGCCACATAGGAATCTTCACTAAAGATCGAGTTTACGTTTTGGGAGCATGAGGGTCTTGGCCTGCACTTAACGTCAAGTATGCAACTGGCCTAGAGTGCGCCCAGGTATTAACTTCTTTCCACAACTGGGAACAACCTGCCATATAGGAATCTTCACTTCACATCGAGTTTAAGTTTTGGAAGCATAAGGGTCTTGGCCTGCACGTAACTTCAAGTATGCCACTGTCCTAGAGTGCGACCAGGGACTAACTTCTTTCCACAACGGGGAACAACCTGCCGTATAGGAATCTTCACGTCACATTGAGTTTACGTTTTGGAAGCATAAGGGTCTTGGCCTGCACTTACATTAGAGTAAGCAACTTGCCTAGATTGCGCGCAGGTTCCAACTTCTTTCCACAACTGGGAACACACAGACACCTATGAGTCTTCTTTAAAGATCGAGTTTACGTTTTGGAAGCATAAGGGTCTTGGCCTGCACTTAACTCCAAGTATGCAACTGTCCTATCGTGCGCCCAGGGACTAACTTCTTTCCACAACTGGGAACACCCAGCCATATAGGAATCATCACTAGAGATCGAGTTTACGTTTGAGAAGCATAATGTTCTTGGCCTGCACTTATCTTCAAGTATGCAACTGGCCTATCGTGCGCCCAGGGACTACCTGCTTTCCACAACTGGGAACACACAGCCACATTGGAATCATCACTAGAGATCGAGTTTACGTTTGAGAAGCATAATGTTCTTGGCCTGCACTTATCTTCAAGTATGTAACTGCCCTCTAGTACGCCCAGGAACTAACTTCTTTCCACAACTGGGAACACAGCCTCATATGAATCTTCACTAAAGATCAAGTTTACATTTTGGAAGCATCCGGGTCTTGTCCTGCACTTAACTTCAAGTATGGAACTGTCCTATCATGCGCCCAGGGACTAACTTCTTTCCACAACTCGGAACACACAGCCACATACGAATCTTCACTAATGATCAAGTTTACGTTTTGGAAGCATGAGGGTCTTGGCGTGCCCTTACCTTAGAGTATGAAACTTGCCTAGAGTACGCCCAGGTTCCAATTTCTTTCCACAACGGGGAACAATCTGCCATTTTTGAATCTTCACTTTAAGATCGCGTTTATGTTTGGAACCATAAGCGTCTTGGTGTGCCCTTAACTCAGAGTGTCCAAAAAGCTTCTCGTCCGCCCTTGTTCCAGATTCTTTCCGTAACTGGGTACACACTGCCACTAATGAGACTTAACCTTCAGTGCGATTATACGTTTCGAAACCTAAGTGACTGGACGTGTACTTAACTCAGAGTATCCATGTGGCTTATACTCTGCCTTTGTTCTACGTTTTTCCTGAACTGGGAATACACGGCCACATAGGCCTTTCGCCTCAAGAGCTTTTATACGTTTTGGAAGCCTAAGGGCCTTGCTCTGCATTTTACTTGGAGCTTCCAACTTGCTTATAGTCCGCCTTTGTTGTAAGTTCTTTCCTGAACTGCGAGCACACTGCCACTAATGAGACTTCACCTTCAGAGCGATGATACGTTTTGGAAGCATAAGGGACTTGGCATGCCCTTCCCATAGAGTATCCAACTTGCCTATAATGCGGCCTTTTTCGAACTTCTTTCCACAACTGGGCACAAACTGCCGCACATGAATATTCACTTCAGATCAAGTTTACGTTTTGGAAGCAGAAGGGTCTTGGGCTGCACATCCCTTCGAGTATGCAACTTGCCTATAGTGCGCCCAGGGTCTAACTTCTTCCACAACTGGGCACAAACTGCCATTTTTTATCTTCACGTTAAGATCGCGTTGACGTTTTGGAAGCATAAGCGTCTTTGTGTTCACTTAACTTAGAGTATCCAAGAAGCTTCTTGTCCGCCCTTGTTCTAAATTCTTTCCTTAACTGGGAACACACTGCCACTTATGAGACCTCACCTTAAGTGCCATTATACGTTTTGGAAGCATATGGGACTGGACGTGCACTTAACTCAGAGTATCCAAGTGGCTTCTAGTCTGCCCTTGTTCTAAGTTCTTTCCTGAACCGGGAACACACAGCCGCATAGGCCTCTTCGACTTAAGAGCATTTAGAAGTTTCGGAAGCCTAAGGGCCTTAGCCTGCATTTTACTTAGAGCTTCCAACTTGCTTATAATCCGCCTTTGTTCTAAGTTCTTTCCTGACCTGCGAACACACTGCCACTAATGAGACTTCACCTGAAGAGCGATGAAACGTTTTGGAAGTCTAAGGAGCTTGGTGTGCACTTCTTTCAGAGTATCCAACTTGCCTCCAGTTCGTCCTTGTTCTAACTTCTTTCCTCAACTGGCCCAACACTGCCAGAATGGGATTTCGTATTCAGCGTCATGTTACGTTTTGGAAGCAGAAGGGCATTGGCGAGCACTGAACTCAGAGTGTCCAACCAGCCTAGAGTCCGCCCTTGTTCTAACGCCTTTCCTCAACTGGGAAATCACTGCCATGTAGGAGTGTTCATCTTCAGTGCGTTTGTAGGTTTTGGAAGCCTAAGAGACTTCACTTGAATTTATCTCAAAGGAACCAACATGCTTAGAGTCGTCCCTTGTTCTCAGATCTTCCCTCACCTGGGAACTCACTTCCACTTAGGAGACTCAAACTTAAGAGCGATTATAGGTTTTGGAAGCATAAGGGACTGGGCATGAACTTACCTTAGGCTCTCCAACTTGCCTCTAATGTGGCCTTGTTCCAACTTCTTTCCACAGAACGGCACAAACTGCCACATAGGAATCTTCACTAAAGATGGAGTTTACGTTTGGAAACATAAGGGTCTTGGCCTGCACGTAACTTCAAGTATGCAACTGTCCTAGAGTGCGCCCAGGGACTAACTTCTTTCCACAACTGGGAACAACCTGCCGTATAGGAATCTTCAGGTCACATTGAGTTTACGTTTTGGAAGCATAAGGGTCTTGGCCTGCACTTACATTAGAGTAAGCAACTTGCCTAGATTGCGCGCAGGTTCCAACTTCTTTCCACAACTGGGAACACACAGACACCTATGAATCTTCTTTAAAGATCGAGTTTACGTTTTGGAAGCATAAGGGTCTTGGCCTGCACTTACATTAGAGTAAGCAACTTGCCTAGATTGCGCGCAGGTTCCAACTTCTTTCCACAACTGGCAACAGACAGACACCTATGAATCTTCTTTAAAGATCGAGTTTAAGTTTTGGAAGCATAAGGGTCTTGGCCTGCACTTAACTCCAAGTATGCAACTGTCCTATCGTGCGCCCAGGGACTAACTTCTTTCCACAACTGGGAACACCCAGCCATATAGGAATCATCACTAGAGATCGAGTTTACGTTTGAGAAGCATAATGTTCTTGGCCTGCACTTATCTTCAAGTATGCAACTGGCCTGTAGTACGCCCAGGAACTAACTTCTTTCCACAACTGGGAATACACAGCCACATAGGAATCTTCACTCAAGAGCAAGTTTACGTTTTGGAAGCATCAGGGTTTTGTCCTGCACGTAACTTCAAGTATGGAACTGTCCTATCGTGCGCCCAGGGACTAACTTCTTTCCGCAACTGGGAACACACAGCCACATAGGAATCTTCACTCAAGAGCAAGTTTACGTTTTGGAAGCATCAGTGTCTGGTCCTGCACTTAACTTAAAATATGGAACTGTCCTATCGTGCGCCCAGGGACTAACTTCTTTCCACAACTGGGAACACACCGCCACATAGGAATCTTCACTAAAGATCGAGTTTACGTTTTGGGAGCATGAGGGTCTTGGCCTGCACTTAACGTCAAGTATGCAACTGGCCTAGAGTGCGCCCAGGTATTAACTTCTTTCCACAACTGGGAACAACCTGCCATATAGGAATCTTCACTTCACATCGAGTTTAAGTTTTGGAAGCATAAGGGTCTTGGCCTGCACGTAACTTCAAGTATGCCACTGTCCTAGAGTGCGACCAGGGACTAACTTCTTTCCACAACGGGGAACAACCTGCCGTATAGGAATCTTCACGTCACATTGAGTTTACGTTTTGGAAGCATAAGGGTCTTGGCCTGCACTTACATTAGAGTAAGCAACTTGCCTAGATTGCGCGCAGGTTCCAACTTCTTTCCACAACTGGGAACACACAGACACCTATGAGTCTTCTTTAAAGATCGAGTTTACGTTTTGGAAGCATAAGGGTCTTGGCCTGCACTTAACTCCAAGTATGCAACTGTCCTATCGTGCGCCCAGGGACTAACTTCTTTCCACAACTGGGAACACCCAGCCATATAGGAATCATCACTAGAGATCGAGTTTACGTTTGAGAAGCATAATGTTCTTGGCCTGCACTTATCTTCAAGTATGCAACTGGCCTATCGTGCGCCCAGGGACTACCTGCTTTCCACAACTGGGAACACACAGCCACATTGGAATCATCACTAGAGATCGAGTTTACGTTTGAGAAGCATAATGTTCTTGGCCTGCACTTATCTTCAAGTATGTAACTGCCCTCTAGTACGCCCAGGAACTAACTTCTTTCCACAACTGGGAACACAGCCTCATATGAATCTTCACTAAAGATCAAGTTTACATTTTGGAAGCATCCGGGTCTTGTCCTGCACTTAACTTCAAGTATGGAACTGTCCTATCGTGCGCCCAGGGACTAACTTCTTTCCACAACTGGGAACACACAGCCACATAGGAATCTTCACTAAAGATCGAGTTTACGTTTTGGTACCATGAGGGTCTTGGCCTGCACCTAACGTCAAGTATGCAACTGGCCTAGAGTGCGCCCAGGTATTAACTTCTTTCCGCAACTGGGTGCAACCTGCCATATAGGAATCTTTACTTCACATCGAGTTTACGTTTTGGAAGCATAAGGGTCTTGGCCTGCACTTAACTTCAAGTATGCAAGTGGCCTATCGTGCGCCCAGGGACTACCTGCTTTCCACAACTGGGAACACACAGCCACATTGGAATCATCACTAGAGATCGAGTTTACGTTTGAGAAGCATAATGTTCTTGGCCTGCACTTATCTTCAAGTATGCAACTGCCCTCTAGTACGCCCAGGAACTAACTTCTTTCCACAACTGGGAACACACAGCCTCATATGAATCTTCACTAAAGATCAAGTTTACGTTTTGGAAGCATCCGGGTATTGTCCTGCACTTAACTTCAAGTATGGAACTGTCCTATCGTGCGCCCAGGGACTAACTTCTTTCCACAACTCGGAACACACAGCCACATACGAATCTTCACTAATGATCAAGTTTACGTTTTGGAAGCATGAGGGTCTTGGCGTGCCCTTACCTTAGGGTATGAAACTTGCCTAGAGTACGCCCAGGTTCCAATTTCTTTCCACAACGGGGAACAATCTGCCATTTTTGAATCTTCACTTTAAGATCGCGTTTATGTTTGGAAGCATAAGCGTCTTGGTGTGCCCTTAACTCAGAGTGTCCAAAAAGCTTCTCGTCCGCCCTTGTTCCAGATTCTTTCCGTAACTGGGTACACACTGCCACTAATGAGACTTAACCTTCAGTGCGATTATACGTTTCGAAACCTAAGTGACTGGACGTGAACTTAACTCAGAGTATCCATGTGGCTTATACTCTGCCTTTGTTCTACGTTTTTCCTGAACTGGGAATACACGGCCACATAGGCCTTTCGCCTCAAGAGCTTTTATACGTTTTGGAAGCCTAAGGGCCTTGCTCTGCATTTTACTTGGAGCTTCCAACTTGCTTATAGTCCGCCTTTGTTGTAAGTTCTTTCCTGAACTGCGAGCACACTGCCACTAATGAGACTTCACCTTCAGAGCGATGATACGTTTTGGAAGCATAAGGGACTTGGCATGCCCTTCCCATAGAGTATCCAACTTGCCTATAATGCGGCCTTTTTCGAACTTCTTTCCACAACTGGGCACAAACTGCCGCACATGAATATTCACTTCAGATCAAGTTTACGTTTTGGAAGCAGAAGGGTCTTGGGCTGCACATCCCTTCGAGTATGCAACTTGCCTATAGTGCGCCCAGGGTCTAACTTCTTCCACAACTGGGCACAAACTGCCATTTTTTATCTTCACGTTAAGATCGCGTTGACGTTTTGGAAGCATAAGCGTCTTTGTGTTCACTTAACTTAGAGTATCCAAGAAGCTTCTTGTCCGCCCTTGTTCTAAATTCTTTCCTTAACTGGGAACACACTGCCACTTATGAGACCTCACCTTAAGTGCCATTATACGTTTTGGAAGCATATGGGACTGGACGTGCACTTAACTCAGAGTATCCAAGTGGCTTCTAGTCTGCCCTTGTTCTAAGTTCTTTCCTGAACCGGGAACACACAGCCGCATAGGCCTCTTCGACTTAAGAGCATTTAGAAGTTTCGGAAGCCTAAGGGCCTTAGCCTGCATTTTACTTAGAGCTTCCAACTTGCTTATAATCCGCCTTTGTTCTAAGTTCTTTCCTGACCTGCGAACACACTGCCACTAATGAGACTTCACCTGAAGAGCGATGAAACGTTTTGGAAGTCTAAGGGGCTTGGTGTGCACTTCTTTCAGAGTTTCCAACTTGCCTCCAGTTCGTCCTTGTTCTAACTTCTTTCCTCAACTGGCCCAACACTGCCAGAATGGGATTTCGTATTCAGCGTCATGTTACGTTTTGGAAGCAGAAGGGCATTGGCGAGCACTGAACTCAGAGTGTCCAACCAGCCTAGAGTCCGCCCTTGTTCTAACGCCTTTCCTCAACTGGGAAATCACTGCCATGTAGGAGTGTTCATCTTCAGTGCGTTTGTAGGTTTTGGAAGCCTAAGAGACTTCACTTGAATTTATCTCAAAGGAACCAACATGCTTAGAGTCGTCCCTTGTTCTCAGATCTTCCCTCACCTGGGAACTCACTTCCACTTAGGAGACTCAAACTTAAGAGCGATTATAGGTTTTGGAACTATAAGGGACTGGGCATGAACTTACCTTAGGCTCTCCAACTTGCCTCTAATGTGGCCTTGTTCCAACTTCTTTCCACAGAACGGCACAAACTGCCACATAGGAATCTTCACTAAAGATGGAGTTTACGTTTGGAAACATAAGGGTCTTGGCCTGCAGGTAACTTCAAGTATGCAACTGTCCTAGAGTGCGCCCAGGGACTAACTTCTTTCCACAACTGGGAACACCCAGCCATATAGGAATCTTCACGTCACATTGAGTTTACGTTTTGGAAGCATAAGGGTCTTGGCCTGCACTTACATTAGAGTAAGCAACTTGCCTAGATGGCGCGCAGGTTCCAACTTCTTTCCACAACTGGCAACAGACAGACACCTATGAATCTTCTTTAAAGATCGAGTTTACGTTTTGGAAGCATAAGGGTCTTGGCCTGCACTTAACTCCAAGTATGCAACTGTCCTATCGTGCGCCCAGGGACTAACTTCTTTCCACAACTGGGAACACCCAGCCATATAGGAATCATCACTAGAGATCGAGTTTACGTTTGAGAAGCATAATGTTCTTGGCCTGCACTTATCTTCAAGTATGCAACTGGCCTCTAGTACGCCCAGGAACTAACTTCTTTCCACAACTGGGAATACACAGCCACATAGGAATCTTCACTCAAGAGCAAGTTTAAGTTTTGGACGCATAAGGGTCTTGGCCTGCACTTAACTCCAAGTATGCAACTGTCCTATCGTGCGCCCAGGGACTAACTTCTTTCCACAACTGGGAACACCCAGCCATATAGGAATCATCACTAGAGATCGAGTTTACGTTTGAGAAGCATAATGTTCTTGGCCTGCACTTATCTTCAAGTATGCACCTGGCCTATAGTACGCCCAGGAACTAACTTCTTTCCACAACTGGGAATACACAGCCACATAAGAATCTTCACTCAAGAGCAAGTTTACATTTTGGAAGCATCAGGGTCTTGTCCTGCACTTAACTTCAAGTATGGAACTGTCCTATCGTGTGCCCAGGGACTAACTTCTTTCCGCAACTGGGAACACACAGCCACATAGGAATCTTCACTCAAGAGCAAGTTTACGTTTTGGAAGCATGAGGGTCTTGTCCTGCACTTAACTTCAAGTATGGAACTGTCCTATCGTGCGCCCAGGGACTAACTTCTTTCCACAACTGGGAACACACAGCCACATAGGAATCTTCACTAAAGATCGAGTTTACGTTTTGGGAGCATGAGGGTCTTGGCCTGCACTTAACGTCAAGTGTGCAACTGGCCTAGTGTGCGCCCAGGTATTAACTTCTTTCCACAACTGGGAACAACCTGCCATATAGGAATCTTCACTTCACATCGAGTTTACGTTTTGGAAGCATAAGGGTCTTGGCCTGCACTTAACTTCAAGTATGCAAGTGGCCTATCGTGCGCCCAGGGACTACCTGCTTTCCACAACTGGGAACACACAGCCACAAATGAATCATCACTAGAGATCGAGTTTACGTTTGAGAAGCATAATGTTCTTGGCCTGCACTTATCTTCAAGTATGAAACTGGCCTCTAGTACGCCCAGGAACTAACTTCTTTCCACAACTGGGAATACACAGCCACATAGGAATCATCACTAGAGATCGAGTTTACGTTTGAGAAGCATAATGTTCTTGGCCTGCACTTATCTTCAAGTATGCAACTGGCCTCTAGTACGCCCAGGAACTAACTTCTTTCCACAACTGGGAACACACAGCCTCATATGAATCTTCACTAAAGATCAAGTTTACGTTTTGGAAGCATCTGGGTCTTGTCCCGCACTTAACTTCAAGTATGGAACTGTCCTATCGTGCGCCCAGGGACTAACTTCTTTCCGCAACTGGGAACACACAGCCACATAGGAATCTTCACTCAAGAGCAAGTTTACGTTTTGGAAGCATCAGTGTCTTGTCCTGCACTTAACTTAAAATATGGAACTGTCCTATCGTGCGCCCAGGGACTAACTTCTTTCCACAACTGGGAACACACCGCCACATAGGAATCTTCACTAAAGATCGAGTTTACGTTTTGGGAGCATGAGGGTCTTGGCCTGCACTTAACGTCAAGTATGCAACTGGCCTAGAGTGCGCCCAGGTATTAACTTCTTTCCACAACTGGGAACAACCTGCCATATAGGAATCTTCACTTCACATCGAGTTTAAGTTTTGGAAGCATAAGGGTCTTGGCCTGCACGTAACTTCAAGTATGCAACTGTCCTAGAGTGCGCCCAGGGACTAACTTCTTTCCACAACGGGGAACAACCTGCCGTATAGGAATCTTCACGTCACATTGAGTTTACGTTTTGGAAGCATAAGGGTCTTGGCCTGCACTTACATTAGAGTAAGCAACTTGCCTAGATTGCGCGCAGGTTCCAACTTCTTTCCACAACTGGGAACAAACAGACACCTATGAATCTTCTTTAAAGATCGAGTTTACGTTTTGGAAGCATAAGGGTCTTGGCCTGCACTTAACTCCAAGTATGCAACTGTCCTATCGTGCGCCCAGGGACTAACTTCTTTCCACAACTGGGAACACCCAGCCATATAGGAATCATCACTAGAGATCGAGTTTACGTTTGAGAAGCATAATGTTCTTGGCCTGCACTTATCTTCAAGTATGCAACTGGCCTATAGCACGCCCAGGAACTAACTTCTTTCCACAACTGGGAATACACAGCAACATAGGAATCTTCACTCAAGAGCAAGTTTACGTTTTGGAAGCATCAGGGTCTTGTCCTGCACTTAACTTCAAGTATGGAACTGTCCTATCGTGCGCCCAGGGACTAACTTCTTTCCGCAACTGGGAACACACAGCCACATAGGAATCTTCACTCAAGAGCAAGTTTAGGTTTTGGAAGCATCAGGGTCTTGTCCTGCACTTAACTTCAAGTATGGAACTGTCCTATCGTGCGCCCAGGGACTAACTTCTTTCCACAACTGGGAACACACAGCCACATAGGAAACTTCACTAAAGATCGAGTTTACGTTTTGGGAGCATGAGGGTCTTGGCCTGCACTTAACGTCAAGTATGCAACTGGCCTAGAGTGCGCCCAGGTATTAACTTTTTCCACAACTGGGAACAACCTGCCATATAGGAATCTTCACTTCACATCGAGTTTACGTTTTGGAAGCATAAGGGTCTTGGCCTGCACTTAACTTCAAGTATGCAAGTGGCCTATCATGCGCCCAGGGACTACCTGCTTTCCACAACTGGGAACACACAGCCACATAGGAATCATCACTAGAGATCGAGTTTACGTTTGAGAAGCATAATGTTCTTGGCCTGCACTTATCTTCAAGTATGCAACTGGCCTCTAGTACGCCCAGGAACTAACTTTTTTCCACAACTGGGAACACACAGCCTCATATGAATCTTCACTAAAGATCAAGTTTACGTTTTGGAAGCATCTGGGTCTTGTCCTGCACTTAACTTCAAGTATGGAACTGTCCTATCGTGCGCCTAGGGACTAACTTCTTTCCACAACTCGGAACACACAGCCACATACGAATCTTCACTAATGATCAAGTTTACGTTTTGGAAGCATGAGGGTCTTGGCGTGCCCTTACCTTAGCGTATGAAACTTGCCTAGAGTACGCCCAGGTTCCAATTTCTTTCCACAACGGGGAACAATCTGCCATTTTTGAATCTTCACTTTAAGATCGCGTTTATGTTTGGAAGCATAAGCGTCTTGGTGTGCCCTTAACTCAGAGTGTCCAAAAAGCTTCTCGTCCGCCCTTGTTCCAGATTCTTTCCGTAACAGGGTACACACTGCCACTAATGAGACTTCACCTGAAGAGCGATGAAACGTTTTGGAAGTCTAAGGGGCTTGGTGTGCACTTCTTTCAGAGTATCCAACTTGCCTCCAGTTCGTCCTTGTTCTAACTTCTTTCCTCAACTGGCCCAACACTGCCAGAATGGGATTTCGTATTCAGCGTCATGTTACGTTTTGGAAGCAGAAGGGCATTGGCGAGCACTGAACTCAGAGTGTCCAACCAGCCTAGAGTCCGCCCTTGTTCTAACGCCTTTCCTGAACTGGGAAATCACTGCCATGTAGGAGTGTTCATCTTCAGTGCGTTTGTAGGTTTTGGAAGCCTAAGAGACTTCACTTGAATTTATCTCAAAGGAACCAACATGCTTAGAGTCGTCCCTTGTTCTCAGATCTTCCCTCACCTGGGAACTCACTTCCACTTAGGAGACTTAAACTTAAGAGCGATTATAGGTTTTGGAAGCATAAGGGACTGGGCATGAACTTACATTAGGCTCTCCAACTTGCCTCTAATGTGGCCTTGTTCCAACTTCTTTCCACAGAACGGCACAAACTGCCACATAGGAATCTTCACTAAAGATGGAGTTTACGTTCTGGAAACATAAGGGTCTAGGCCTGTTCTACACTTAGAGTATGCAACTTGCGTATAGTGCGCCCAGGTTCTAACTTCTTTCCACAACTGGGAACAGACAGACACCTATGAATCTTCTTTAAAGATCGAGTGTACGTTTTGGAAGCATAAGGGTCTTGGCCTGCACGTAACTTCAAGTATGCAACTGTCCTAGAGTGCGCCCAGGGACTAACTTCTTTCCACAACTGGGTACACCCAGCCATATAGGAATCTTCACGTCACATTGAGTTTACGTTTTGGAAGCATAAGGGTCTTGGCCTGCACTTACATTAGAGTAAGCAACTTGCCTAGATTGCGCGCAGGTTCCAACTTCTTTCCACAACTGGCAACAGACAGACACCTATGAATCTTCTTTAAAGATCGAGTTTACGTTTTGGAAGCATAAGGGTCTTGGCCTGCACTTAACTCCAAGTATGCAACTGTCCTATCGTGCGCCCAGGGACTAACTTCTTTCCACAACTGGGAACACCCAGCCATATAGGAATCATCACTAGAGATCGAGTTTACGTTTGAGAAGCATAATGTTCTTGGCCTGCACTTATCTTCAAGTATGCAACTGGCCTCTAGTACGCCCAGGAACTAACTTCTTTCCACAACTGGGAATACACAGCCACATAGTAATCTTCACTCAAGAGCAAGTTTAAGTTTTGGACGCATAAGGGTCTTGGCCTGCACTTAACTCCAAGTATGCAACTGTCCTATCGTGCGCCCAGGGACTAACTTCTTTCCACAACTGGGAACACCCAGCCATATAGGAATCATCACTAGAGATCGAGTTTACGTTTGAGAAGCATAATGTTCTTGGCCTGCACTTATCTTCAAGTATGCACCTGGCCTATAGTACGCCCAGGAACTAACTTCTTTCCACAACTGGGAATACACAGCCACATAAGAATCTTCACTCAAGAGCAAGTTTACATTTTGGAAGCATCAGGGTCTTGTCCTGCACTTAACTTCAAGTATGGAACTGTCCTATCGTGTGCCCAGGGACTAACTTCTTTCCGCAACTGGGAACACACAGCCACATAGGAATCTTCACTCAAGAGCAAGTTTACGTTTTGGAAGCATGAGGGTCTTGTCCTGCACTTAACTTCAAGTATGGAACTGTCCTATCGTGCGCCCAGGGACTAACTTCTTTCCACAACTGGGAACACACAGCCACATAGGAATCTTCACTAAAGATCGAGTTTACGTTTTGGGAGCATGAGGGTCTTGGCCTGCACTTAACGTCAAGTATGCAACTGGCCTAGTGTGCGCCCAGGTATTAACTTCTTTCCACAACTGGGAACAACCTGCCATATAGGAATCTTCACTTCACATCGAGTTTACGTTTTGGAAGCATAAGGGTCTTGGCCTGCACTTAACTTCAAGTATGCAAGTGGCCTATCGTGCGCCCAGGGACTACCTGCTTTCCACAACTGGGAACACACAGCCACAAATGAATCATCACTAGAGATCGAGTTTACGTTTGAGAAGCATAATGTTCTTGGCCTGCACTTATCTTCAAGTATGAAACTGGCCTCTAGTACGCCCAGGAACTAACTTCTTTCCACAACTGGGAATACACAGCCACATAGGAATCATCACTAGAGATCGAGTTTACGTTTGAGAAGCATAATGTTCTTGGCCTGCACTTATCTTCAAGTATGCAACTGGCCTCTAGTACGCCCAGGAACTAACTTCTTTCCACAACTGGGAACACACAGCCTCATATGAATCTTCACTAAAGATCAAGTTTACGTTTTGGAAGCATCTGGGTCTTGTCCCGCACTTAACTTCAAGTATGGAACTGTCCTATCGTGCGCCCAGGGACTAACTTCTTTCCACAACTCGGAACACACAGCCACATACGAATCTTCACTAATGATCAAGTTTACGTTTTGGAAGCATGAGGGTCTTGGCGTGCCCTTACCTTAGAGTATGAAACTTGCCTAGAGTACGCCCAGTTTCCAATTTCTTTCCACAACGGGGAACAATCTGCCATTTTTGAATCTTCACTTTAAGATCGCGTTTATGTTTGGAAGCATAAGCGTCTTGGTGTGCCCTTAAGTCAGAGTGTCCAAAAAGCTTCTAGTCCGCCCTTGTTCCAGATTCTTTCCGTAACTGGGTACACACTGCCACTAATGAGACTTAACCTTCAGTGCGATTATACGTTTCGAAACCGAAGTGACTGGACGTGCACTTAACTCAGAGTTTCCCTGTGGCTTATACTCTGCCTTTTTTCTACGTTTTTCCTGAACTGGGAATACACGGCCACATAGGCCTTTCGCCTCAAGAGCTTTTATACGTTTTGGGAGCCTAAGGGCCTTGCTCTGCATTTTACTTGGAGCTTCCAACTTGCTTATAGTCCGCCTTTGTTCTAAGTTCTTTCCTGAACTGCGAGCACACTGCCACTAATGAGACTTCACCTTCAGAGCGATGATACGTTTTGGAAGCATAAGGGACTTGGCATGCCCTTACCATAGAGTATCCAACTTGCCTATAATGCTGCCTTTTTCTAACTTCTTTCCACAACTGTGCACAAACGGCTGCACATGAATATTCACTTCAGATCAAGTTTACGTTTTGGAAGCAGAAGGGTCTTGGGCTGCACATCCCTTCGAGTATGCAACTTGCCTATAGTGCGCCCAGGGTCTAACTTCTTCCACAACTGGGCACAAACTGCCATTTTTTATCTTCACGTTAAGATCGCGTTGACGTTTTGGAAGCATAAGCATCTTTGTGTTCACTTAACTTAGAGTATCCAAGAAGCTTCTTGTCCGCCCTTGTTCTAAATTCTTTCCTTAACTGGGAACACACTGCCACTTATGAGACCTCACCTTAAGTGCCATTATACGTTTTGGAAGCATATGGGACTGGACGTGCCCTTAACTCAGAGTATCCAACTGGCTTCTAGTCTGCCCTTGTTCTAAGTTCTTTCCTGAACCGGGAACACACAGCCGCATAGGCCTCTTCGACTTAAGAGCATTTAGAAGTTTCGGAAGCCTAAGGGCCTTAGCCTGCATTTTACTTAGAGCTTCCAACTTGCTTATAATCCGCCTTTGTTCTAAGTTCTTTCCTGACCTGCGAACACACTGCCACTAATGAGACTTCACCTGAAGAGCGATGAAACGTTTTGGAAGTCTAAGGGACTTGGTGTGCACTTCCTTCAGAGTATCCAACTTGCCTCCAGTTCGTCCTTGTTCTAACTTCTTTCCTCAACTGGCACAACACTGCCAGAATGGGATTTCGTATTCAGCGTCATGTTACGTTTTGGAAGCAGAAGGGCACTGGCGAGCACTGAACTCAGAGTGTCCAACCAGCCTAGAGTCCGCCCTTGTTCTAACGCCTTTCCTGAACTGGGAAATCACTGCCATGTAGGAGTGTTCATCTTCAGTGCGTTTTTAGGTTTTGGAAGCCTAAGAGACTTCACTTGAATTTATCTCAAAGGAACCAACATGCTTAGAGTCGTCCCTTGTTCTCAGATCTTCCCTCACCTGGGAACTCACTTCCACTTAGGAGACTTAAACTTAAGAGCGATTATAGGTTTTGGAAGCATAAGGGACTGGGCATGAACTTACCTTAGGCTCTCCATCTTGCCTCTAATGTGGCCTTGTTCCAACTTCTTTCCACAGAACGGCACAAACTGCCACATAGGAATCTTCACTAAAGATGGAGTTTATGTTCTGGAAACATAAGAGTCTAGGCCTGTTCTTCACTTAGAGTATGCAACTTGCGTATAGTGCGCCCAGGTTCTAACTTCTTTCCACTACTGGGAACACACGGCCACATAGGAATCTTCACTAGAGATCGAGTTTACGTTTTGGAAGCATAAGGGTCTTGGCCTGCACGTAACTTCAAGTATGCAACTGTCCTAGAGTGCGCCCAGGGACTAACTTCTTTCCACAACGGGGAACAACCTGCCGTATAGGAATCTTCACGTCACATTGAGTTTACGTTTTGGAAGCATAAGGGTCTTGGCCTGCAATTACATTAGAGTAAGCAACTTGCCTAGATTGCGCGCAGGTTCCAAATTCTTTCCACAACTGGGAACAGACAGACACCTATGAATCTTCTTTAAAGATCGAGTTTACGTTTTGGAAGCATAAGGGTCTTGGCCTGCACTTAACTCCAAGTATGCAACTGTCCTATCGTGCGGCCAGGGACTAACTTCTTTCCACAACTGGGAACACCCAGCCACATAGGAATCATCACTAGAGATCGAGTTTACGTTTGAGAAGCATAATGTTCTTGGCCTGCACTTATCTTCAAGTATGCAACTGGCCTATAGTACGCCCAGGAACTAACTTCTCTCCACAACTGGGAATACACAGCCTCATAGGAATCTTCACTCAAGAGCAAGTTTACGTTTTGGAAGCATCAGGGTCTTGTCCTGCACTTAACTTCAAGTATGGAACTGTCCTATCGTGCGCCCAGGGACTAACTTCTTTCCGCAACTGGGAACACACAGCCACATAGGAATCTTCACTCAAGAGCAAGTTTACGTTTTGGAAGCATGAGGGTCTTGTCCTGCACTTAACTTCAAGTATGGAACTGTCCTATCGTGCGCCCAGGGACTAACTTCTTTCCACAACTGGGAACACACAGCCACATAGGAATCTTCACTAAAGATCGAGTTTACGTTTTGGGAGCATGAGGGTCTTGGCCTGCACTTAACGTCAAGTATGCAACTGGCCTAGAGTGCGCCCAGGTATTAACTTCTTTCCACAACTGGGAACGACCTGCCATATAGGAATCTTCACTTCTCATCGAGTTTACGTTTTGGAAGCATAAGGGTATTGGCCTGCACTTAACTTCAAGTTAAGGCAAGTGGGCTTTCGTGCGCCCAGGGACTACCTGCTTTCCACAACTGGGAACACACAGCCACATATGAATCATCAATAGAGATCGAGTTTACGTTTGAGAAGCATACGTTTTGGAAGCATAAGGGTATTGGCCTGCACTTAACTTCAAGTTAAGGCAAGTGGCCTTTCGTGCGCCCAGGGACTACCTGCTTTCCACAACTGGGAACACACAGCCACATATGAATCATCAATAGAGATCGAGTTTACGTTTGAGAAGCATAATGTTCTTGGCCTGCACTTATCTTCAAGTATGCAACTGGCCTATAGTACGCCCAGGAACTAACTTCTTTCCACAACTGGGAACACACAGCCTCATATGAATCTTCACTAAAGATCAAGTTTACGTTTTGGAAGCATCAGGGTCTTGTCCTGCACTTAACTTCAAGTATGGAACTGTCCTATCGTGCGCCCAGGGACTAACTTCTTTCCACAACTGGGAACACACAGCCACATAGGAATCTTCACTAAAGATCGAGTTTACGTTTTGGGAGCATGAGGGTCTTGGCCTGCACCTAACGTCAAGTATGCAATTGGCCTCTAGTGCGCCCAGGTATTAACATCTTTCCACAACTGGGAGCAACCTGCCATATAGGAATCTTCACTTCACATCGAGTTTACGTTTTGGAAGCATAAGGGTCTTGGCCTGCACTTAACTTCAAGTATGCAAGTGGCCTATCATGCGCCCAGGGACTACCTGCTTTCCACAACTGGGAACACACAGCCACATATGAATCATCACTAGAGATCGAGTTTACGTTTGAGAAGCATAATTTTCTTGGCCTGCACTTATCTTCAAGTATGCAACTGGCCTCTAGTACGCCCAGGAACTAAATTCTTTCCACAACTGGGAACACACAACCTCATATGAATCTTCACTAAAGATCAAGTTTACGTTTTGGAAGCATCTGGGTCTGGTCCTGCACTTAACTTCAAGTATGGAACTGTCCTATTGTGCGCCCAGGGACTAACTTCTTTCCACAACTCGGAACACACAGCCACATACGAATCTTCACTAATGATCAAGTGTACGTTTTGGAAGCATGAGGGTCTTGGCGTGCCCTTACCTTAGAGTATGAAACTTGCCTAGAGTACGCCCAGGTTCCAATTTCTTTCCACAACGGGGAACAATCTGCCATTTTTGAATCTTCACTTTAAGATCGCGTTTATGTTTGGAACCATAAGCGTCTTGGTGTGCCCTTAACTCAGAGTGTCCAAAAAGCTTCTAGTCCGCCCTTGTTCCAGATTCTTTCCGTAACTGGGTACACACTGCCACTAATGAGACTTAACCTTCAGTGCGATTATACGTTTCGAAACCTAAGTGACTGGACCTGCACTTAACTCAGAGTTTCCATGTGGCTTATACTCTGCCTTTGTTCTACGTTTTTCCTGAACTGGGAATACACGGCCACATAGGCCTTTCGCCTCAAGAGCTTTTATTCGTTTTGGAAGCCTAAGGGCCTTGCTCTGCATTTTACTTGGAGCTTCCAACTTGCTTATAGTCCGCCTTTGTTCTAAGTTCTTTCCTGAACTGCGAGCACACTGCCACTAATGAGACTTCACCTTCAGAGCGATGATACGTTTTGGAAGCATAAGGGACTTGGCATGCCCTTCCCATAGAGTATCCAACTTGCCTATAATGCGGCCTTTTTCTAACTTCTTTCCACAACTGGGCACAAACTGCCGCACATGAATATTCACTTCAGATCAAGTTTACGTTTTGGAAGCAGAAGGGTCTTGGGCTGCACATCCCTTCGAGTATGCAACTTGCCTATAGTGCGCCCAGGGTCTAACTTCTTCCACAACTGGGCACAAACTGCCATTTTTTATCTTCACGTTAAGATCGCGTTGACGTTTTGGAAGCATAAGCGTCTTTGTGTTCACTTAACTTAGAGTATCCAAGAAGCTTCTTGTCCGCCCTTGTTCTAAATTCTTTCCTTAACTGGGAACACACTGCCACTTATGAGACCTCACCTTAAGTGCCATTATACGTTTTGGAAGCATATGGGACTGGACGTGCACTTAACTCAGAGTATCCAAGTGGCTTCTAGTCTGCCCTTGTTCTAAGTTCTTTCCTGAACCGGGAACACACAGCCGCATAGGCCTCTTCGACTTAAGAGCATTTAGAAGTTTCGGAAGCCTAAGGGCCTTAGCCTGCATTTTACTTAGAGCTTCCAACTTGCTTATAATCCGCCTTTGTTCTAAGTTCTTTCCTGACCTGCGAACACACTGCCACTAATGAGACTTCACCTGAAGAGCGATGAAACGTTTTGGAAGTCTAAGGGGCTTGGTGTGCACTTCTTTCAGAGTATCCAACTTGCCTCCAGTTCGTCCTTGTTCTAACTTCTTTCCTCAACTGGCCCAACACTGCCAGAATGGGATTTCGTATTCAGCGTCATGTTACGTTTTGGAAGCAGAAGGGCATTGGCGAGCACTGAACTCAGAGTGTCCAACCAGCCTAGAGTCCGCCCTTGTTCTAAGGCCTTTCCTCAACTGGGAAATCACTGCCATGTAGGAGTGTTCATCTTCAGTGCGTTTGTAGGTTTTGGAAGCCTAAGAGACTTCACTTGAATTTATCTCAAAGGAACCAACATGCTTAGAGTCGTCCCTTGTTCTCAGATCTTCCCTCACCTGGGAACTCACTTCCACTTAGGAGACTTAAACTTAAGAGCGATTATAGGTTTTGGAAGCATAAGGGACTGGGCATGAACTTACCTTAGGCTCTCCAACTTGCCTCTAATGTGGCCTTGTTCCAACTTCTTTCCACAGAACGGCACAAACTGCCACATAGGAATCTTCACTAAAGATGGAGTTTACGTTCTGGAAACATAAGGGTCTAGGCCTGTTCTTAACTTAGAGTATGCAACTTGCGTATAGTGCGCCCAGGTTCTAACTTCTTTCCACAACTGGGAACACACAGCCACATAGGAATCTTCACTAGAGATCGAGTTTATTTTTTGGAAGCATGAGGGTTTTGGCGTGCCCTTACCTTAGAGTATGAAACTTGCCTAGAGTACGCCCAGGTTCCAATTTCTTTCCAGAACGGGGAACAATCTGCCATTTTTGAATCTTCACTTTAAGATCGCGTTTATGTTTGGAAGCATAAGCGTCTTGGTGTGCCCTTAACTCAGAGTGTCCAAAAAGCTTCTAGTCCGCCCTTGTTCCAGATTCTTTCCGTAACTGGGTACACACTGCCACCAATGAGACTTAACCTTCAGTGCGATTATACGTTTCGAAACCTAAGTGACTGGACGTGCACTTACCTCAGAGTATCCATGTGGCTTATACTCTGCCTTTGTTCTAAGTTTTTCCTGAACTGGGAATACACGGCCACATAGGCCTTTCGCCTCAAGAGCTTTTATACGTTTTGGAAGCCTAAGGGCCTTGCTCTGCATTTTACTTGGAGCTTCCAACTTGCTTATAGTCCGCCTTTGTTCTAAGTTCTTTCCTGAACTGCGAGCACACTGCCACTAATGAGACTTCACCTTCAGAGCGATGATACGTTTTGGAAGCATAAGGGACTTGGCATGCCCTTTCCATAGAGTATCCAACTTGCCTATAATGCTGCCTTTTTCTAACTTCTTTCCACAACTGGGCACAAACGGCCGCACATGAATATTCACTTCAGATCAAGTTTACGTTTTGGAAGCAGAAGGGTCTTGGGCTGCACATCCCTTCGAGTATGCAACTTGCCTATAGTGCGCCCAGGGTCTAACTTCTTCCACAACTGGGCACAAACTGCCATTTTTTTATCTTCACGTTAAGATCGCGTTGACGTTTTGGAAGCATAAGCGTCTTTGTGTTCACTTAACTTAGAGTATCCAAGAAGCTTCTTGTCCGCCCTTGTTCTAAATTCTTTCCTTAACTGGGAACACACTGCCACTTATGAGACCTCACCTTAAGTGCCATTATACGTTTTGGAAGCATATGGGACTGGACGTGCCCTTAACTCAGAGTATCCAACTGGCTTCTAGTCTGCCCTTGTTCTAAGTTCTTTCCTGAACCGGGAACACACAGCCGCATAGGCCTCTTCGACTTAAGAGCATTTAGAAGTTTCGGAAGCCTAAGGGCCTTAGCCTGCATTTTACTTAGAGCTTCCAACTTGCTTATAATCCGCCTTTGTTCTAAGTTCTTTCCTGACCTGCGAACACACTGCCACTAATGAGACTTCACCTGAAGAGCGATGAAACGTTTTGGAAGTCTAAGGGGCTTGGTGTGCACTTCTTTCAGAGTATCCAACTTGCCTCCAGTTCGTCCTTGTTCTAACTTCTTTCCTCAACTGGCCCAACACTGCCAGAATGGGATTTCGTATTCAGCGTCATGTTACGTTTTGGAAGCAGAAGGGCATTGGCGAGCACTGAACTCAGAGTGTCCAACCAGCCTAGAGTCCGCCCTTGTTCTAACGCCTTTCCTCAACTGGGAAATCACTGCCATGTAGGAGTGTTCATCTTCAGTGCGTTTGTAGGTTTTGGAAGCCTAAGAGACTTCACTTGAATTTATCTCAAAGGAACCAACATGCTTAGAGTCGTCCCTTGTTCTCAGATCTTCCCTCACCTGGGAACTCACTTCCACTTAGGAGACTCAAACTTAAGAGCGATTATAGGTTTTGGAAGCATAAGGGACTGGGCATGAACTTACCTTAGGCTCTCCAACTTGCCTCTAATGTGGCCTTGTTCCAACTTCTTTCCACAGAACGGCACAAACTGCCACATAGGAATCTTCACTAAAGATGGAGTTTACGTTTGGAAACATAAGGGTCTTGGCCTGCACGTAACTTCAAGTATGCAACTGTCCTAGAGTGCGCCCAGGGACTAACTTCTTTCCACAACTGGGAACAACCTGCCGTATAGGAATCTTCACGTCACATTGAGTTTACGTTTTGGAAGCATAAGGGTCTTGGCCTGCACTTACATTAGAGTAAGCAACTTGCCTAGATTGCGCGCAGGTTCCAACTTCTTTCCACAACTGGGAACACACAGACACCTATGAATCTTCTTTAAAGATCGAGTTTACGTTTTGGAAGCATAAGGGTCTTGGCCTGCACTTAACTCCAAGTATGCAACTGTCCTATCGTGCGCCCAGGGACTAACTTCGTTCCACAACTGGGAACAACCAGCCATATAGGAATCATCACTAGAGATCGAGTTTACGTTTGAGAAGCATAATGTTCTTGGCCTGCACTTATCTTCAAGTATGCAACTGGCCTATAGTACGCCCAGGAACTAACTTCTTTCCACAACTGGGAATAAACAGCCACATAGGAATCTTCACTCAAGAGCAAGTTTACGTTTTGGAAGCATCAGGGTCTTGGCCTGCACTTAACTTCAAGTATGGAACTGTCCTATCGTGCGCCCAGGGACTAACTTCTTTCCACAACTGGGAACACACAGCCACATAGGAATCTTCACTAAAGATCGAGTTTACGTTTTGGGACCATGAGGGTCTTGGCCTGCACCTAACGTCAAGTATGCAACTGGCCTAGAGTGCGCCCAGGTATTAACTTCTTTCCGCAACTGGGTGCAACCTGCCATATAGGAATCTTTACTTCACATCGAGTTTACGTTTTGGAAGCATAAGGGTCTTGGCCTGCACTTAACTTCAAGTATGCAAGTGGCATATCGTGCGCCCAGGGACTACCTGCTTTCCACAACTGGGAACACACAGCCACATATGAATCATCACTAGAGATCGAGTTTACGTTTGAGAAGCATAATGTTCTTGGCCTGCACTTATCTTCAAGTATGCAACTGCCCTCTAGTACGCCCAGGAACTAAATTCTTTCAACAACTGGGAACACACAGCCTCATATGAATCTTCACTAAAGATCAAGTTTACGTTTTGGAAGCATCCGGGTCTTGTCCTGCACTTAACTTCAAGTATGGAACTGTCCTATCGTGCGCCCAGGGACTAACTTCTTTCCATAACTCGGAACACACAGCCACATACGAATCTTCACTAATGATCAAGTTTACGTTTTGGAAGCATGAGGGTCTTGGCGTGCCCTTACCTTAGCGTATGAAACTTGCCTAGAGTACGCCCAGGTTCCAATTTCTTTCCACAACGGGGAACAATCTGCCATTTTTGAATCTTCACTTTAAGATCGCGTTTATGTTTGGAAGCATAAGCGTCTTGGTGTGCCCTTAACTCAGAGTGTCCAAAAAGCTTCTCGTCCGCCCTTGTTCCAGATTCTTTCCGTAACTGGGTACACACTGCCACTAATGAGACTTAACCTTCAGTGCGATTATACGTTTCGAAACCTAAGTGACTGGACGTGCACTTAACTCAGAGTATCCATGTGGCTTATACTCTGCCTTTGTTCTACGTTTTTCCTGAACTGGGAATACACGGCCACATAGGCCTTTCGCCTCAAGAGCTTTTATACGTTTTGGAAGCCTAAGGGCCTTGCTCTGCATTTTACTTGGAGCTTCCAACTTGCTTGTAGTCCGCCTTTGTTCTAAGTTCTTTCCTGAACTGCGAGCACACTGCCACTAATGAGACTTCACCTTCAGAGCGATGATACGTTTTGGAAGCATAAGGGACTTGGCATGCCCTTCCCATAGAGTATCCAACTTGCCTATAATGCGGCCTTTTTCGAACTTCTTTCCACAACTGGGCACAAACGGCCGCACATGAATATTCACTTCAGATCAAGTTTACGTTTTGGAAGCAGAAGGGTCTTGGGCTGCACATCCCTTCGAGTATGCAACTTGCCTATAGTGCGCCCAGGGTCTAACTTCTTCCACAACTGGGCACAAACTGCCATTTTTTATCTTCACGTTAAGATCGCGTTGACGTTTTGGAAGCATAAGCGTCTTTGTGTTCACTTAACTTAGAGTATCCAAGAAGCTTCTTGTCCGCCCTTGTTCTAAATTCTTTCCTTAACTGGGAACACACTGCCACTTATGAGACCTCACCTTAAGTGCCATTATACGTTTTGGAAGCATATGGGACTGGACGTGCCCTTAACTCAGAGTATCCAACTGGCTTCTAGTCTGCCCTTGTTCTAAGTTCTTTCCTGAACCGGGAACACACAGCCGCATAGGCCTCTTCGACTTAAGAGCATTTAGAAGTTTCGGAAGCCTAAGGGCCTTAGCCTGCATTTTACTTAGAGCTTCCAACTTGCTTATAATCCGCCTTTGTTCTAAGTTCTTTCCTGACCTGCGAACACACTGCCACTAATGAGACTTCACCTGAAGAGCGATGAAACGTTTTGGAAGTCTAAGGGACTTGGTGTGCACTTCCTTCAGAGTATCCAACTTGCCTCCAGTTCGTCCTTGTTCTAACTTCTTTCCTCAACTGGCACAACACTGCCAGAATGGGATTTCGTATTCAGCGTCATGTTACGTTTTGGAAGCAGAAGGGCACTGGCGAGCACTGAACTCAGAGTGTCCAACCAGCCTAGAGTCCGCCCTTGTTCTAACGCCTTTCCTGAACTGGGAAATCACTGCCATGTAGGAGTGTTCATCTTCAGTGCGTTTTTAGGTTTTGGAAGCCTAAGAGACTTCACTTGAATTTATCTCAAAGGAACCAACATGCTTAGAGTCGTCCCTTGTTCTCAGATCTTCCCTCACCTGGGAACTCACTTCCACTTAGGAGACTTAAACTTAAGAGCGATTATAGGTTTTGGAAGCATAAGGGACTGGGCATGAACTTACCTTAGGCTCTCCAACTTGCCTCTAATGTGGCCTTGTTCCAACTTCTTTCCACAGAACGGCACAAACTGCCACATAGGAATCTTCACTAAAGATGGAGTTTATGTTCTGGAAACATAAGAGTCTAGGCCTGTTCTTCACTTAGAGTATGCAACTTGCGTATAGTGCGCCCAGGTTCTAACTTCTTTCCACTACTGGGAACACACGGCCACATAGGAATCTTCACTAGAGATCGAGTTTACGTTTTGGAAGCATAAGGGTCTTGGCCTGCACGTAACTTCAAGTATGCAACTGTCCTAGAGTGCGCCCAGGGACTAACTTCTTTCCACAACGGGGAACAACCTGCCGTATAGGAATCTTCACGTCACATTGAGTTTACGTTTTGGAAGCATAAGGGTCTTGGCCTGCAATTACATTAGAGTAAGCAACTTGCCTAGATTGCGCGCAGGTTCCAAATTCTTTCCACAACTGGGAACAGACAGACACCTATGAATCTTCTTTAAAGATCGAGTTTACGTTTTGGAAGCATAAGGGTCTTGGCCTGCACTTAACTCCAAGTATGCAACTGTCCTATCGTGCGGCCAGGGACTAACTTCTTTCCACAACTGGGAACACCCAGCCATATAGGAATCATCACTAGAGATCGAGTTTACGTTTGAGAAGCATAATGTTCTTGGCCTGCACTTATCTTCAAGTATGCAACTGGCCTATAGTACGCCCAGGAACTAACTTCTCTCCACAACTGGGAATACACAGCCTCATAGGAATCTTCACTCAAGAGCAAGTTTACGTTTTGGAAGCATCAGGGTCTTGTCCTGCACTTAACTTCAAGTATGGAACTGTCCTATCGTGCGCCCAGGGACTAACTTCTTTCCGCAACTGGGAACACACAGCCACATAGGAATCTTCACTCAAGAGCAAGTTTACGTTTTGGAAGCATGAGGGTCTTGTCCTGCACTTAACTTCAAGTATGGAACTGTCCTATCGTGCGCCCAGGGACTAACTTCTTTCCACAACTGGGAACACACAGCCACATAGGAATCTTCACTAAAGATCGAGTTTACGTTTTGGGAGCATGAGGGTCTTGGCCTGCACTTAACGTCAAGTATGCAACTGGCCTAGAGTGCGCCCAGGTATTAACTTCTTTCCACAACTGGGAACGACCTGCCATATAGGAATCTTCACTTCTCATCGAGTTTACGTTTTGGAAGCATAAGGGTATTGGCCTGCACTTAACTTCAAGTATGCAAGTGGCCTTTCGTGCGCCCAGGGACTACCTGCTTTCCACAACTGGGAACACACAGCCACATATGAATCATCAATAGAGATCGAGTTTACGTTTGAGAAGCATAATGTTCTTGGCCTGCACTTATCTTCAAGTATGCAACTGGCCTATAGTACGCCCAGGAACTAACTTCTTTCCACAACTGGGAACACACAGCCTCATATGAATCTTCACTAAAGATCAAGTTTACGTTTTGGAAGCATCAGGGTCTTGTCCTGCACTTAACTTCAAGTATGGAACTGTCCTATCGTGCGCCCAGGGACTAACTTCTTTCCACAACTGGGAACACACAGCCACATAGGAATCTTCACTAAAGATCGAGTTTACGTTTTTGGAGCATGAGGGTCTTGGCCTGCACCTAACGTCAAGTATGCAATTGGCCTCTAGTGCGCCCAGGTATTAACATCTTTCCACAACTGGGAGCAACCTGCCATATAGGAATCTTCACTTCACATCGAGTTTACGTTTTGGAAGCATAAGGGTCTTGGCCTGCACTTAACTTCAAGTATGCAAGTGGCCTATCATGCGCCCAGGGACTACCTGCTTTCCACAACTGGGAACACACAGCCACATATGAATCATCACTAGAGATCGAGTTTACGTTTGAGAAGCATAATTTTCTTGGCCTGCACTTATCTTCAAGTATGCAACTGGCCTCTAGTACGCCCAGGAACTAAATTCTTTCCACAACTGGGAACACACAACCTCATATGAATCTTCACTAAAGATCAAGTTTACGTTTTGGAAGCATCTGGGTCTGGTCCTGCACTTAACTTCAAGTATGGAACTGTCCTATTGTGCGCCCAGGGACTAACTTCTTTCCACAACTCGGAACACACAGCCACATACGAATCTTCACTAATGATCAAGTGTACGTTTTGGAAGCATGAGGGTCTTGGCGTGCCCTTACCTTAGAGTATGAAACTTGCCTAGAGTACGCCCAGGTTCCAATTTCTTTCCACAACGGGGAACAATCTGCCATTTTTGAATCTTCACTTTAAGATCGCGTTTATGTTTGGAAGCATAAGCGTCTTGGTGTGCCCTTAACTCAGAGTGTCCAAAAAGCTTCTAGTCCGCCCTTGTTCCAGATTCTTTCCGTAACTGGGTACACACTGCCACTAATGAGACTTAACCTTCAGTGCGATTATACGTTTCGAAACCTAAGTGACTGGACGTGCACTTAACTCAGAGTATCCATGTGTCTTATACTCTGCCTTTGTTCTACGATTTTCCTGAACTGGGAATACACGGCCACATAGGCCTTTCGCCTCAAGAGCTTTTATTCGTTTTGGAAGCCTAAGGGCCTTGCTCTGCATTTTACTTGGAGCTTCCAACTTGCTTATAGTCCGCCTTTGTTCTAAGTTCTTTCCTGAACTGCGAGCACACTGCCACTAATGAGACTTCACCTTCAGAGCGATGATACGTTTTGGAAGCATAAGGGACTTGGCATGCCCTTCCCATAGAGTATCCAACTTGCCTATAATGCGGCCTTTTTCGAACTTCTTTCCACAACTGGGCACAAACTGCCACACATGAATATTCACTTCAGATCAAGTTTACGTTTTGGAAGCAGAAGGGTCTTGGGCTGCACATCCCTTCGAGTATGCAACTTGCCTATAGTGCGCCCAGGGTCTAACTTCTTCCACAACTGGGCACAAACTGCCATTTTTTATCTTCACGTTAAGATCGCGTTGACGTTTTGGAAGCATAAGCGTCTTTGTGTTCACTTAACTTAGAGTATCCAAGAAGCTTCTTGTCCGCCCTTGTTCTAAATTCTTTCCTTAACTGGGAACACACTGCCACTTATGAGACCTCACCTTAAGTGCCATTATACGTTTTGGAAGCATATGGGACTGGACGTGCACTTAACTCAGAGTATCCAAGTGGCTTCTAGTCTGCCCTTGTTCTAAGTTCTTTCCTGAACCGGGAACACACAGCCGCATAGGCCTCTTCGACTTAAGAGCATTTAGAAGTTTCGGAAGCCTAAGGGCCTTAGCCTGCATTTTACTTAGAGCTTCCAACTTGCTTATAATCCGCCTTTGTTCTAAGTTCTTTCCTGACCTGCGAACACACTGCCACTAATGAGACTTCACCTGAAGAGCGATGAAACGGTTTGGAAGTCTAAGGGGCTTGGTGTGCACTTCTTTCAGAGTATCCAACTTGCCTCCAGTTCGTCCTTGTTCTAACTTCTTTCCTCAACTGGCCCAACACTGCCAGAATGGGATTTCGTATTCAGCGTCATGTTACGTTTTGGAAGCAGAAGGGCATTGGCGAGCACTGAACTCAGAGTGTCCAACCAGCCTAGAGTCCGCCCTTGTTCTAAGGCCTTTCCTCAACTGGGAAATCACTGCCATGTAGGAGTGTTCATCTTCAGTGCGTTTGTAGGTTTTGGAAGCCTAAGAGACTTCACTTGAATTTATCTCAAAGGAACCAACATGCTTAGAGTCGTCCCTTGTTCTCAGATCTTCCCTCACCTGGGAACTCACTTCCACTTAGGAGACTTAAACTTAAGAGCGATTATAGGTTTTGGAAGCATAAGGGACTGGGCATGAACTTACCTTAGGCTCTCCAACTTGCCTCTAATGTGGCCTTGTTCCAACTTCTTTCCACAGAACGGCACAAACTGCCACATAGGAATCTTCACTAAAGATGGAGTTTACGTTCTGGAAACATAAGGGTCTAGGCCTGTTCTTAACTTAGAGTATGCAACTTGCGTATAGTGCGCCCAGGTTCTAACTTCTTTCCACAACTGGGAACACACAGCCACATAGGAATCTTCACTAGAGATCGAGTTTATTTTTTGGAAGCATGAGGGTTTTGGCGTGCCCTTACCTTAGAGTATGAAACTTGCCTAGAGTACGCCCAGGTTCCAATTTCTTTCCAGAACGGGGAACAATCTGCCATTTTTGAATCTTCACTTTAAGATCGCGTTTATGTTTGGAAGCATAAGCGTCTTGGTGTGCCCTTAACTCAGAGTGTCCAAAAAGCTTCTAGTCCGCCCTTGTTCCAGATTCTTTCCATAACTGGGTACACACTGCCACTAATGAGACTTAACCTTCAGTGCGATTATACGTTTCGAAACCTAAGTGACTGGACGTGCACTTACCTCAGAGTATCCATGTGGCTTATACTCTGCCTTTGTTCTAAGTTTTTCCTGAACTGGGAATACACGGCCACATAGGCCTTTCGCCTCAAGAGCTTTTATACATTTTGGAAGCCTAAGGGCCTTGCTCTGCATTTTACTTGGAGCTTCCAACTTGCTTATAGTCCGCCTTTGTTCTAAGTTCTTTCCTGAACTGCGAGCACACTGCCACTAATGAGACTTCACCTTCAGAGCGATGATACGTTTTGGAAGCATAAGGGACTTGGCATGCCCTTTCCATAGAGTATCCAACTTGCGTGTAATGCGGCCTTTTTCTAACTTCTTTCCACAACTGGGCACAAACTGCCGCACATGAATATTCACTTCAGATCAAGTTTACGTTTTGGAAGCAGAAGGGTCTTGGGCTGCACATCCCTTCGAGTATGCAACTTGCCTATAGTGCGCCCAGGGTCTAACTTCTTCCACAACTGGGCACAAACTGCCATTTTTTATCTTCACGTTAAGATCGCGTTGACGTTTTGGAAGCATAAGCGTCTTTGTGTTCACTTAACTTAGAGTATCCAAGAAGCTTCTTGTCCGCCCTTGTTCTAAATTCTTTCCTTAACTGGGAACACACTGCCACTTATGAGACCTCACCTTAAGTGCCATTATACGTTTTGGAAGCATATGGGACTGGACGTGCACTTAACTCAGAGTATCCAAGTGGCTTCTAGTCTGCCCTTGTTTTAAGTTCTTTCCTGAACCGGGAACACACAGCCGCATAGGACTCTTCGACTTAAGAGCATTTATAAGTTTCGGAAGCCTAAGGGCCTTAGCCTGCATTTTACTTAGAGCTTCCAACTTGCTTATAATCCGCCTTTGTTCTAAGTTCTTTCCTGACCTGCGAACACACTGCCACTAATGAGACTTCACCTGAAGAGCGATGAAACGTTTTGGAAGTCTAAGGGACTTGGTGTGCACTTCTTTCAGAGTATCCAACTTGCCTCCAGTTCGTCCTTGTTCTAACTTCTTTCCTCAACTGGCCCAACACTGCCAGAATGGGATTTCGTATTCAGCGTCATGTTACGTTTTGGAAGCAGAAGGGCATTGGCGAGCACTGAACTCAGAGTGTCCAACCAGCCTAGAGTCCGCCCTTGTTCTAACGCCTTTCCTGAACTGGGAAATCACTGCCATGTAGGAGTGTTCATCTTCAGTGCGTTTGTAGGTTTTGGAAGCCTAAGAGACTTCACTTGAATTTATCTCAAAGGAACCAACATGCTTAGAGTTGTCCCTTGTTCTCAGATCTTCCCTCACCTGGGAACTCACTTCCACTTAGGAGACTTAAACTTAAGAGCTTTTATAGGTTTTGGAAGCATAAGGGACTGGGCATGAACTTACCTTAGGCTCTCCAACTTGCCTCTAATGTGGCCTTGTTCCAACTTCTTTCCACAATACGGCACAAACTGCCACATAGGAATCTTCAATAAAGATGGAATTTACGTTCTGGAAACATAAGGGTCTAGGCCTGTTCTTAACTTAGAGTATGCAACTTGCGTATAGTGCACCCAGGTTCTAACTTCTTTCCACAACTGGGAACACACAGCCACATAGGAATCTTCACTAGAGATCGAGTTTATGTTTTGGAAGCATGAGGGTCTTGGCGTGCCCTTACCTTAGAGTATGAAACTTGCCTAGAGTACGCCCAGGTTCCAATTTCTTTCCAGAACGGGGAACAATCTGCCATTTTTGAATCTTCACTTTAAGATCGCGTTTATGTTTGGAAGCATAAGCGTCTTGGTGTGCCCTTAACTCAGAGTGTCCAAAAAGCTTCTCGTCCAGCCTTGTTCCAGATTCTTTCCGTAACTGGGTACACACTGCCACTAATGAGACTTAACCTTCAGTGCGATTATACATTTCGAAACCTAAGTGACTGGACGTGCACTTACCTCAGAGTATCCATGTGGCTTATACTCTGCCTTTGTTCTACGTTTTTCCTGAACTGGGAATACACGGCCACATAGGCCTTTCGCCTCAAGAGCTTTTATAAGTTTTGGAAGCCTAAGTGCCTTGCTCTGCATTTTACTTGGAGCTTCCAACTTGCTTATAGTCCGCCTTTGTTCTAAGTTCTTTCCTGAACTGCGAGCACACTGCCACTAATGAGACTTCACCTTCAGAGCGATGATACGTTTTGGAAGCATAAGGGACTTGGCATGCCCTTACCATAGAGTATCCAACTTGCGTGTAATGCGGCCTTTTTCTAACTTCTTTCCACAACTGGGCACAAACTGCCGCACATGAATATTCACTTCAGATCAAGTTTACGTTTTGGAAGCAGAAGGGTCTTGGGCTGCACATCCCTTCGAGTATGCAACTTGCCTATAGTGCGCCCAGGGTCTAACTTCTTCCACAACTGGGCACAAACTGCCATTTTTTATCTTCACGTTAAGATCGCGTTGACGTTTTGGAAGCATAAGCGTCTTTGTGTTCACTTAACTTAGAGTATCCAAGAAGCTTCTTGTCCGCCCTTGTTCTAAATTCTTTCCTTAACTGGGAACACACTGCCACTTATGAGACCTCACCTTAAGTGCCATTATACGTTTTGGAAGCATATGGGACTGGACGTGCACTTAACTCAGAGTATCCAAGTGGCTTCTAGTCTGCCCTTGTTTTAAGTTCTTTCCTGAACCGGGAACACACAGCCGCATAGGACTCTTCGACTTAAGAGCATTTATAAGTTTCGGAAGCCTAAGGGCCTTAGCCTGCATTTTACTTAGAGCTTCCAACTTGCTTATAATCCGCCTTTGTTCTAAGTTCTTTCCTGACCTGCGAACACACTGCCACTAATGAGACTTCACCTGAAGAGCGATGAAACGTTTTGGAAGTCTAAGGGACTTGGTGTGCACTTCTTTCAGAGTATCCAACTTGCCTCCAGTTCGTCCTTGTTCTAACTTCTTTCCTCAACTGGCCCAACACTGCCAGAATGGGATTTCGTATTCAGCGTCATGTTACGTTTTGGAAGCAGAAGGGCATTGGCGAGCACTGAACTCAGAGTGTCCAACCAGCCTAGAGTCCGCCCTTGTTCTAACGCCTTTCCTCAACTGGGAAATCACTGCCATGTAGGAGTGTTCATCTTCAGTGCGTTTGTAGGTTTTGGAAGCCTAAGAGACTTCACTTGAATTTATCTCAAAGGAACCAACATGCTTAGAGTTGTCCCTTGTTCTCAGATCTTCCCTCACCTGGGAACTCACTTCCACTTAGGAGACTTAAACTTAAGAGCTTTTATAGGTTTTGGAAGCATAAGGGACTGGGCATGAACTTACCTTAGGCTCTCCAACTTGCCTCTAATGTGGCCTTGTTCCAACTTCTTTCCACAATACGGCACAAACTGCCACATAGGAATCTTCAATAAAGATGGAATTTACGTTCTGGAAACATAAGGGTCTAGGCCTGTTCTTAACTTAGAGTATGCAACTTGCGTATAGTGCACCCAGGTTCTAACTTCTTTCCACAACTGGGAACACACAGCCACATAGGAATCTTCACTAGAGATCGAGTTTATGTTTTGGAAGCATGAGGGTCTTGGCGTGCCCTTACCTTAGAGTATGAAACTTGCCTAGAGTACGCCCAGGTTCCAATTTCTTTCCAGAACGGGGAACAATCTGCCATTTTTGAATCTTCACTTTAAGATCGCGTTTATGTTTGGAAGCATAAGCGTCTTGGTGTGCCCTTAACTCAGAGTGTCCAAAAAGCTTCTCGTCCAGCCTTGTTCCAGATTCTTTCCGTAACTGGGTACACACTGCCACTAATGAGACTTAACCTTCAGTGCGATTATACATTTCGAAACCTAAGTGACTGGACGTGCACTTACCTCAGAGTATCCATGTGGCTTATACTCTGCCTTTGTTCTACGTTTTTCCTGAACTGGGAATACACGGCCACATAGGCCTTTCGCCTCAAGAGCTTTTATAAGTTTTGGAAGCCTAAGTGCCTTGCTCTGCATTTTACTTGGAGCTTCCAACTTGCTTATAGTCCGCCTTTGTTCTAAGTTCTTTCCTGAACTGCGAGCACACTGCCACTAATGAGACTTCACCTTCAGAGCGATGATACGTTTTGGAAGCATAAGGGACTTGGCATGCCCTTTCCATAGAGTATCCAACTTGCGTGTAATGCGGCCTTTTTCTAACTTCTTTCCACAACTGGGCACAAACTGCCGCACATGAATATTCACTTCAGATCAAGTTTACGTTTTGGAAGCAGAAGGGTCTTGGGCTGCACATCCCTTCGAGTATGCAACTTGCCTATAGTGCGCCCAGGGTCTAACTTCTTCCACAACTGGGCACAAACTGCCATTTTTTATCTTCACGTTAAGATCGCATTGACGTTTTGGAAGCATAAGCGTCTTTGTGTTCACTTAACTTAGAGTATCCAAGAAGCTTCTTGTCCGCCCTTGTTCTAAATTCTTTCCTTAACTGGGAACACACTGCCACTTATGAGACCTCACCTTAAGTGCCATTATACGTTTTGGAAGCATATGGGACTGGACGTGCACTTAACTCAGAGTATCCAAGTGGCTTCTAGTCTGCCCTTGTTCTAAGTTCTTTCCTGAACCGGGAACACACAGCCGCATAGGCCTCTTCGACTTAAGAGCATTTAGAAGTTTCGGAAGCCTAAGGGCCTTAGCCTGCATTTTACTTAGCGCTTCCAACTTGCTTATAATCCGCCTTTGTTCTAAGTTCTTTCCTGACCTGCGAACACACTGCCACTAATGAGACTTCACCTGAAGAGCGATGAAACGTTTTGGAAGTCTAAGGGACTTGGTGTGCACTTCTTTCAGAGTATCCAACTTGCCTCCAGTTCGTCCTTGTTCTAACTTCTTTCCTCAACTGGCCCAACACTGCCAGAATGGGATTTCGTATTCAGCGTCATGTTACGTTTGGGAAGCAGAAGGGCATTGGCGAGCACTGAACTCAGAGTGTCCAACCAGCCTAGAGTCCGCCCTTGTTCTAACGCCTTTCCTCAACTGGGAAATCACTGCCATGTAGGAGTGTTCATCTTCAGTGCGTTTGTAGGTTTTGGAAGCCTAAGAGACTTCACTTGAATTTATCTCAAAGGAACCAACATGCTTAGAGTTGTCCCTTGTTCTCAGATCTTCCCTCACCTGGGAACTCACTTCCACTTAGGAGACTTAAACTTAAGAGCGATTATAGGTTTTGGAAGCATAAGCGACTGGGCATGAACTTACCTTAGGCTCTCCAACTTGCCTCTAATGTGGCCTTGTTCCAACTTCTTTCCACAGAACGGCACAAACTGCCACATAGGAATCTTCACTAAAGATGGAGTTTACGTTCTGGAAACATAAGGGTCTAGGCCTGTTCTGAACTTAGAGTATGCAACTTGTGTATAGTGCGCCCAGGTTCTAACTTCTTTCCACAACTGGGAACACACAGCCACATAGGAATCTTCACTAGAGATCGAGTTTATGTTTTGGAAGCATGAGGGTCTTGGCGTGCCCTTACCTTAGAGTATGAAACTTGCCTAGAGTACGCCCAGGTTCCAATTTCTTTCCAGAACGGGGAACAATCTGCCATTTTTGAATCTTCACTTTAAGATCGCGTTTATGTTTGGAAGCATAAGCGTCTTGGTGTGCCCTTAACTCAGAGTGTCCAAAAAGCTTCTCGTCCAGCCTTGTTCCAGATTCTTTCCGTAACTGGGTACACACTGCCACTAATGAGACTTAACCTTCAGTGCGATTATACATTTCGAAACCTAAGTGACTGGACGTGCACTTACCTCAGAGTATCCATGTGGCTTATACTCTGCCTTTGTTCTACGTTTTTCCTGAACTGGGAATACACGGCCACATAGGCCTTTCGCCTCAAGAGCTTTTATAAGTTTTGGAAGCCTAAGTGCCTTGCTCTGCATTTTACTTGGAGCTTCCAACTTGCTTATAGTCCGCCTTTGTTCTAAGTTCTTTCCTGAACTGCGAGCACACTGCCACTAATGAGACTTCACCTTCAGAGCGATGATACGTTTTGGAAGCATAAGGGACTTGGCATGCCCTTTCCATAGAGTATCCAACTTGCGTGTAATGCGGCCTTTTTCTAACTTCTTTCCACAACTGGGCACAAACTGCCGCACATGAATATTCACTTCAGATCAAGTTTACGTTTTGGAAGCAGAAGGGTCTTGGGCTGCACATCCCTTCGAGTATGCAACTTGCCTATAGTGCGCCCAGGGTCTAACTTCTTCCACAACTGGGCACAAACTGCCATTTTTTATCTTCACGTTAAGATCGCGTTGACGTTTTGGAAGCATAAGCGTCTTTGTGTTCACTTAACTTAGAGTATCCAAGAAGCTTCTTGTCCGCCCTTGTTCTAAATTCTTTCCTTAACTGGGAACACACTGCCACTTATGAGACCTCACCTTAAGTGCCATTATACGTTTTGGAAGCATATGGGACTGGACGTGCACTTAACTCAGAGTATCCAACTGGCTTCTAGTCTGCCCTTGTTCTAAGTTCTTTCCTGAACCGGGAACACACAGCCGCATAGGCCTCTTCGACTTAAGAGCATTTAGAAGTTTCGGAAGCCTAAGGGCCTTAGCCTGCATTTTACTTAGAGCTTCCAACTTGCTTATAATCCGCCTTTGTTCTAAGTTCTTTCCTGACCTGCGAACACACTGCCACTAATGAGACTTCACCTGAAGAGCGATGAAACGTTTTGGAAGTCTAAGGGACTTGGTGTGCACTTCTTTCAGAGTATCCAACTTGCCTCCAGTTCGTCCTTGTTCTAACTTCTTTCCTCAACTGGCCCAACACTGCCAGAATGGGATTTCGTATTCAGCGTCATGTTACGTTTGGGAAGCAGAAGGGCATTGGCGAGCACTGAACTCAGAGTGTCCAACCAGCCTAGAGTCCGCCCTTGTTCTAACGCCTTTCCTCAACTGGGAAATCACTGCCATGTAGGAGTGTTCATCTTCAGTGCGTTTGTAGGTTTTGGAAGCCTAAGAGACTTCACTTGAATTTATCTCAAAGGAACCAACATGCTTAGAGTTGTCCCTTGTTCTCAGATCTTCCCTCACCTGGGAACTCACTTCCACTTAGGAGACTTAAACTTAAGAGCGATTATAGGTTTTGGAAGCATAAGCGACTGGGCATGAACTTACCTTAGGCTCTCCAACTTGCCTCTAATGTGGCCTTGTTCCAACTTCTTTCCACAGAACGGCACAAACTGCCACATAGGAATCTTCACTAAAGATGGAGTTTACGTTCTGGAAACATAAGGGTCTAGGCCTGTTCTGAACTTAGAGTATGCAACTTGCGTATAGTGCGCCCAGGTTCTAACTTCTTTCCACAACTGGGAACACACAGCCACATAGGAATCTTCACTAGAGATCGAGTTTACGTTTTGGAAGCATAAGGGTCTTGGCCTGCACGTAACTTCAAGTATGCAACTGTCCTAGAGTGCGCCCAGGGACTAACTTCTTTCCACAACTGGGAACAACCTGCCGTATAGGAATCTTCACGTCACATTGAGTTTACGTTTTGGAAGCATAAGGGTCTTGGCCTGCACTTACATTAGAGTATGCAACTTGCCTAGACTGCGCGCAGGTTCCAACTTCTTTCCACAACTGGGAACACACAGACACCTATGAATCTTCTTTAAAGATCGAGTTTACGTTTTGGAAGCATAAGGGTCTTGGCCTGCACTTAACTCCAAGTATGCAACTGTCCTATCGTGCGCCCAGGGACTACCTACTTTCCACAACTGGGAACACCCAGCCATATAGGAATTATCACTAGAGATCGAGTTTACGTTTGAGAAGCATAATGTTCTTGGCCTGCACTTATCTTCAAGTATGCAACTGGCCTATAGTACGCCCAGGAACTAACTTCTTTCCACAATTGGGAATACACAGCCACATAGGAATCTTCACTCAACAGCAAGTTTACGTTTTGGAAGCATCAGGGTCTTGTCCTGCACTTAACTTCAAGTATGGAACTGTCCTATCGTGCGCCCAGGGACTAACTTCTTTCCACAACTGGGAACACACAGCCACATAGGAATCTTCACTAAAGATCGAGTATACCTTTTGGGAGCATGAGGGTCTTGGCCTGCACTTAACGTCAAGTATGCAACTGGCCTAGAGTGCGCCCAGGTATTAACTTCTTTCCACAACTGGGAACAACCTGCCATATAGGAATCTTCACTTCACATCGAGTTTACGTTTTGGAAGCATAAGGGTCTTGGCCTGCACTTAACTTCAAGTATGCAAGTGGCCTATCGTGCCCCCAGGGACTACCTGCTTTCCACAACTGGGAACACACAGCCACATATGAATCATCACTAGAGATCGAGTTTACGTTTGAGAAGCATAATGTTCTTGGCCTGCACTTATCTTCAAGTATGCAACTGGCCTCTAGTACGCCCAGGAACTAACTTCTTTCAACAACTGGGAACACACAGCCTCATATGAATCTTCACTAAAGATCAAGTTTACGTTTTGGAAGCATCTGGGTCTTGTCCTGCACTTAACTTCAAGTATGGAACTGTCCTATCGTGCGCCCAGGGACTAACTTCTTTCCACAACTCGGAACACACAGCCACATACGAATCTTCACTAATGATCAAGTTTACGTTTTGGAAGCATGAGGGTCTTGGCGTGCCCTTACCTTAGAGTATGAAACTTGCCTAGAGTACGCCCAGGTTCCAATTTCTTTCCACAACGGGAACAATCTGCCATTTTTGAATCTTCACTTTAAGATCGCGTTTATGTTTGGAAGCATAAGCGTCTTGGTGTGCCCTTAACTCAGAGTGTCCAAAAAGCTTCTCGTCCGCCCATGTTCCACATTCTTTCCGTAATTGGGTACACACTGCCACTAATGAGACTTAACCTTCAGTGCGATTATACGTTTCGAAACCTAAGTGACTGGACGTGCACTTAACTCAGAGTATCCATGTGGCTTATACTCTGCCTTTGTTCTACGTTTTTCCTGAACTGGGAATACACGGCCACATAGGCCTTTCGCCTCAAGAGCTTTTATACGTTTTGGAAGCCTAAGGGCCTTGCTCTGCATTTTACTTGGAGCTTCCAACTTGCTTATAGTCCGCCTTTGTTCTAAGTTCTTTCCTGAACTGCGAGCACACTGCCACTAATGAGACTTCACCTTCAGAGCGATGATACGTTTTGGAAGCATAAGGGACTTGGCATGCCCTTCCCATAGAGTATCCAACTTGCGTATAATGCGGCCTTTTTCGAACTTCTTTCCACAACTGGGCACAAACGGCCGCACATGAATATTCACTTCAGATCAAGTTTATGTTTTGGAAGCAGAAGGGTCTTGGGCTGCACATCCCTTCGAGTATGCAACTTGCCTATAGTGCGCCCAGGGTCTAACTTCTTCCACAACTGGGCACAAACTGCCCTTTTTTATCTTCACGTTAAGATCGCGTTGACGTTTTGGAAGCATAAGCGTCTTTGTGTTCACTTAACTTAGAGTATCCAAGAAGCTTCTTGTCCGCCCTTGTTCTAAATTCTTTCCTTAGCTGGGAACACACTGCCACTTATGAGACCTCACCTTAAGTGCCATTATACGTTTTGGAAGCATATGGGACTGGACGTGCACTTAACTCAGAGTATCCAAGTGGCTTCTAGTCTGCCCTTGTTCTAAGTTCTTTCCTGAACCGGGAACACACAGCCGCATAGGCCTCTTCGACTTAAGAGCATTTAGAAGTTTCGGAAGCCTAAGGGCCTTAGCCTGCATTTTACTTAGCGCTTCCAACTTGCTTATAATCCGCCTTTGTTCTAAGTTCTTTCCTGACCTGCGAACACACTGCCACTAATGAGACTTCACCTGAAGAGCGATGAAACGTTTTGGAAGTCTAAGGGACTTGGTGTGCACTTCTTTCAGAGTATCCAACTTGCCTCCAGTTCGTCCTTGTTCTAACTTCTTTCCTCAACTGGCCCAACACTGCCAGAATGGGATTTCGTATTCAGCGTCATGTTACGTTTGGGAAGCAGAAGGGCATTGGCGAGCACTGAACTCAGAGTGTCCAACCAGCCTAGAGTCCGCCCTTGTTCTAACGCCTTTCCTCAACTGGGAAATCACTGCCATGTAGGAGTGTTCATCTTCAGTGCGTTTGTAGGTTTTGGAAGCCTAAGAGACTTCACTTGAATTTATCTCAAAGGAACCAACATGCTTAGAGTTGTCCCTTGTTCTCAGATCTTCCCTCACCTGGGAACTCACTTCCACTTAGGAGACTTAAACTTAAGAGCGATTATAGGTTTTGGAAGCATAAGCGACTGGGCATGAACTTACCTTAGGCTCTCCAACTTGCCTCTAATGTGGCCTTGTTCCAACTTCTTTCCACAGAACGGCACAAACTGCCACATAGGAATCTTCACTAAAGATGGAGTTTACGTTCTGGAAACATAAGGGTCTAGGCCTGTTCTGAACTTAGAGTATGCAACTTGTGTATAGTGCGCCCAGGTTCTAACTTCTTTCCACAACTGGGAACACACAGCCACATAGGAATCTTCACTAGAGATCGAGTTTATGTTTTGGAAGCATGAGGGTCTTGGCGTGCCCTTACCTTAGAGTATGAAACTTGCCTAGAGTACGCCCAGGTTCCAATTTCTTTCCAGAACGGGGAACAATCTGCCATTTTTGAATCTTCACTTTAAGATCGCGTTTATGTTTGGAAGCATAAGCGTCTTGGTGTGCCCTTAACTCAGAGTGTCCAAAAAGCTTCTCGTCCAGCCTTGTTCCAGATTCTTTCCGTAACTGGGTACACACTGCCACTAATGAGACTTAACCTTCAGTGCGATTATACATTTCGAAACCTAAGTGACTGGACGTGCACTTACCTCAGAGTATCCATGTGGCTTATACTCTGCCTTTGTTCTACGTTTTTCCTGAACTGGGAATACACGGCCACATAGGCCTTTCGCCTCAAGAGCTTTTATAAGTTTTGGAAGCCTAAGTGCCTTGCTCTGCATTTTACTTGGAGCTTCCAACTTGCTTATAGTCCGCCTTTGTTCTAAGTTCTTTCCTGAACTGCGAGCACACTGCCACTAATGAGACTTCACCTTCAGAGCGATGATACGTTTTGGAAGCATAAGGGACTTGGCATGCCCTTTCCATAGAGTATCCAACTTGCGTGTAATGCGGCCTTTTTCTAACTTCTTTCCACAACTGGGCACAAACTGCCGCACATGAATATTCACTTCAGATCAAGTTTACGTTTTGGAAGCAGAAGGGTCTTGGGCTGCACATCCCTTCGAGTATGCAACTTGCCTATAGTGCGCCCAGGGTCTAACTTCTTCCACAACTGGGCACAAACTGCCATTTTTTATCTTCACGTTAAGATCGCGTTGACGTTTTGGAAGCATAAGCGTCTTTGTGTTCACTTAACTTAGAGTATCCAAGAAGCTTCTTGTCCGCCCTTGTTCTAAATTCTTTCCTTAACTGGGAACACACTGCCACTTATGAGACCTCACCTTAAGTGCCATTATACGTTTTGGAAGCATATGGGACTGGACGTGCACTTAACTCAGAGTATCCAACTGGCTTCTAGTCTGCCCTTGTTCTAAGTTCTTTCCTGAACCGGGAACACACAGCCGCATAGGCCTCTTCGACTTAAGAGCATTTAGAAGTTTCGGAAGCCTAAGGGCCTTAGCCTGCATTTTACTTAGAGCTTCCAACTTGCTTATAATCCGCCTTTGTTCTAAGTTCTTTCCTGACCTGCGAACACACTGCCACTAATGAGACTTCACCTGAAGAGCGATGAAACGTTTTGGAAGTCTAAGGGACTTGGTGTGCACTTCTTTCAGAGTATCCAACTTGCCTCCAGTTCGTCCTTGTTCTAACTTCTTTCCTCAACTGGCCCAACACTGCCAGAATGGGATTTCGTATTCAGCGTCATGTTACGTTTGGGAAGCAGAAGGGCATTGGCGAGCACTGAACTCAGAGTGTCCAACCAGCCTAGAGTCCGCCCTTGTTCTAACGCCTTTCCTCAACTGGGAAATCACTGCCATGTAGGAGTGTTCATCTTCAGTGCGTTTGTAGGTTTTGGAAGCCTAAGAGACTTCACTTGAATTTATCTCAAAGGAACCAACATGCTTAGAGTTGTCCCTTGTTCTCAGATCTTCCCTCACCTGGGAACTCACTTCCACTTAGGAGACTTAAACTTAAGAGCGATTATAGGTTTTGGAAGCATAAGCGACTGGGCATGAACTTACCTTAGGCTCTCCAACTTGCCTCTAATGTGGCCTTGTTCCAACTTCTTTCCACAGAACGGCACAAACTGCCACATAGGAATCTTCACTAAAGATGGAGTTTACGTTCTGGAAACATAAGGGTCTAGGCCTGTTCTGAACTTAGAGTATGCAACTTGCGTATAGTGCGCCCAGGTTCTAACTTCTTTCCACAACTGGGAACACACAGCCACATAGGAATCTTCACTAGAGATCGAGTTTACGTTTTGGAAGCATAAGGGTCTTGGCCTGCACGTAACTTCAAGTATGCAACTGTCCTAGAGTGCGCCCAGGGACTAACTTCTTTCCACAACTGGGAACAACCTGCCGTATAGGAATCTTCACGTCACATTGAGTTTACGTTTTGGAAGCATAAGGGTCTTGGCCTGCACTTACATTAGAGTATGCAACTTGCCTAGACTGCGCGCAGGTTCCAACTTCTTTCCACAACTGGGAACACACAGACACCTATGAATCTTCTTTAAAGATCGAGTTTACGTTTTGGAAGCATAAGGGTCTTGGCCTGCACTTAACTCCAAGTATGCAACTGTCCTATCGTGCGCCCAGGGACTACCTACTTTCCACAACTGGGAACACCCAGCCATATAGGAATTATCACTAGAGATCGAGTTTACGTTTGAGAAGCATAATGTTCTTGGCCTGCACTTATCTTCAAGTATGCAACTGGCCTATAGTACGCCCAGGAACTAACTTCTTTCCACAATTGGGAATACACAGCCACATAGGAATCTTCACTCAACAGCAAGTTTACGTTTTGGAAGCATCAGGGTCTTGTCCTGCACTTAACTTCAAGTATGGAACTGTCCTATCGTGCGCCCAGGGACTAACTTCTTTCCACAACTGGGAACACACAGCCACATAGGAATCTTCACTAAAGATCGAGTATACCTTTTGGGAGCATGAGGGTCTTGGCCTGCACTTAACGTCAAGTATGCAACTGGCCTAGAGTGCGCCCAGGTATTAACTTCTTTCCACAACTGGGAACAACCTGCCATATAGGAATCTTCACTTCACATCGAGTTTACGTTTTGGAAGCATAAGGGTCTTGGCCTGCACTTAACTTCAAGTATGCAAGTGGCCTATCGTGCCCCCAGGGACTACCTGCTTTCCACAACTGGGAACACACAGCCACATATGAATCATCACTAGAGATCGAGTTTACGTTTGAGAAGCATAATGTTCTTGGCCTGCACTTATCTTCAAGTATGCAACTGGCCTCTAGTACGCCCAGGAACTAACTTCTTTCAACAACTGGGAACACACAGCCTCATATGAATCTTCACTAAAGATCAAGTTTACGTTTTGGAAGCATCTGGGTCTTGTCCTGCACTTAACTTCAAGTATGGAACTGTCCTATCGTGCGCCCAGGGACTAACTTCTTTCCACAACTCGGAACACACAGCCACATACGAATCTTCACTAATGATCAAGTTTACGTTTTGGAAGCATGAGGGTCTTGGCGTGCCCTTACCTTAGAGTATGAAACTTGCCTAGAGTACGCCCAGGTTCCAATTTCTTTCCACAACGGGAACAATCTGCCATTTTTGAATCTTCACTTTAAGATCGCGTTTATGTTTGGAAGCATAAGCGTCTTGGTGTGCCCTTAACTCAGAGTGTCCAAAAAGCTTCTCGTCCGCCCATGTTCCACATTCTTTCCGTAATTGGGTACACACTGCCACTAATGAGACTTAACCTTCAGTGCGATTATACGTTTCGAAACCTAAGTGACTGGACGTGCACTTAACTCAGAGTATCCATGTGGCTTATACTCTGCCTTTGTTCTACGTTTTTCCTGAACTGGGAATACACGGCCACATAGGCCTTTCGCCTCAAGAGCTTTTATACGTTTTGGAAGCCTAAGGGCCTTGCTCTGCATTTTACTTGGAGCTTCCAACTTGCTTATAGTCCGCCTTTGTTCTAAGTTCTTTCCTGAACTGCGAGCACACTGCCACTAATGAGACTTCACCTTCAGAGCGATGATACGTTTTGGAAGCATAAGGGACTTGGCATGCCCTTCCCATAGAGTATCCAACTTGCGTATAATGCGGCCTTTTTCGAACTTCTTTCCACAACTGGGCACAAACGGCCGCACATGAATATTCACTTCAGATCAAGTTTATGTTTTGGAAGCAGAAGGGTCTTGGGCTGCACATCCCTTCGAGTATGCAACTTGCCTATAGTGCGCCCAGGGTCTAACTTCTTCCACAACTGGGCACAAACTGCCCTTTTTTATCTTCACGTTAAGATCGCGTTGACGTTTTGGAAGCATAAGCGTCTTTGTGTTCACTTAACTTAGAGTATCCAAGAAGCTTCTTGTCCGCCCTTGTTCTAAATTCTTTCCTTAGCTGGGAACACACTGCCACTTATGAGACCTCACCTTAAGTGCCATTATACGTTTTGGAAGCATATGGGACTGGACGTGCACTTAACTCAGAGTATCCAAGTGGCTTCTAGTCTGCCCTTGTTCTAAGTTCTTTCCTGAACCGGGAACACACAGCCGCATAGGCCTCTTCGACTTAAGAGCCTTTATAAGTTTCGGAAGCCTAAGGGCCTTAGCCTGCATTTTACTTAGAGCTTCCAACTTGCTTATAATCCGCCTTTGTTCTAAGTTCTTTCCTGACCTGCGAACACACTGCCACTAATGAGACTTCACCTTAAGAGCGATGAAACGTTTTGGAAGTCTAAGGGACTTGGTGTGCACTTCTTTCAGAGTATCCAGCTTGCCTCCAGTTCGTCCTTGTTCTAACTTCTTTCCTCAACTGGCCCAACACTGCCAGAATGGGATTTCGTATTCAGCGTCATGTTACGTTTTGGAAGCAGAAGGGCATTGGCGAGCACTGAACTCAGAGTGTACAACCAGCCTAGAGTCCGCCCTTGTTCTAACGCCTTTCCTCAACTGGGAAATCACTGCCATTTAGGAGTGTTCATCTTCAGTGCGTTTGTAGGTTTTGGAAGCCTAAGAGACTTCACTTGAATTTATCTCAAAGGAACCAACATGCTTAGAGTCGTCCCTTGTTCTCAGATCTTCCCTCACCTGGGAACTCACTTCCACTTAGGAGACTTAAACTTAAGAGCGATTATAGGTTTTGGAAGCATAAGGGACTGGGCATGAACTTACCTTAGGCTCTCCAACTTGCCTCTAATGTGGCCTTGTTCCAACTTCTTTCCACAGAACGGCACAAACTGCCACATAGGAATCTTCACTAAAGATGGAGTTTACGTTCAGGAAACATAAGGGTCTAGGCCTGTTCTTCACTTAGAGTATGCAACTTGCGTATAGTGCGCCCAGGTTCTAACTTCTTTCCACAACTGGGAACACACAGCCACATAGGAATCTTCACTAGAGATCGAGTTTATGTTTTGGAAGCATAAGGGTCTTGGCCTGCACGTATCTTCAAGTATGCAACTGTCCTAGAGTGCGCCCAGGGACTAACTTCTTTCCACAACTGGGAACAACCTGCGGTATAGGAATCTTCACGTCACATTGAGTTTACGTTTTGGAAGCATAAGGGTCTTGGCCTGCACTTACATTAGAGTAAGCAACTTACCTAGATTGCGCGCAGGTTCCAACTTCTTTCCACAACTGGGAACACACAGACACCTATGAATCTTCTTTAAAGATCGAGTTTACGTTTTGGATGCATAAGGGTCTTGGCCTGCACTTAACTCCAAGTATGCAACTGTCCTATCGTGCGCCCAGGGACTAACTTCTTTCCACAACTGGGAACACCCAGCCATATAGGAATCATCACTGGAGATCGATTTTACGTTTGAGAAGCATAATGTTCTTGGCCTGCACTTATCTTCAAGTATGCAACTGGCCTATTGTACGCCCAGGAACTAACTTCTTTCCACAAGTGGGAATACACAGCCACATAGGAATCTTCACTGAAGAGCAAGTTTACGTTTTGGAAGCATCAGGGTCTTGTCCTGCACTTAACTTCAAGTATGGAACTGTCCTATCGTGCGCCCAGGGACTAACTTCTTTCCACAACTGGGAACACACAGCCACATAGGAATCTTCACTAAAGATCGAGTTTACGTTTTGGGAGCATGAGGGTCTTGGCCTGCACTTAACGTCAAGTATGCAACTGGCCTAGAGTCCGCCCAGGTATTAACTTCTTTCCACAACTGGGAACAACCTGCCGTATAGGAATCTTCACTTCACATCGAGTTTACGTTTTGGAAGCATAAGGGTCTTGGCCTGCACTTAACTTCAAATATGCAAGTGGCCTATCGTGCGCCCAGGGACTACCTGCTTTCCACAAGTGGGAACACACAGCCACATATGAATCATCACTAGAGATCGAGTTTACGTTTGAGAAGCATAATGTTCTTGGCTTGCACTTATCTTCAAGTATGCAACTGGCCTCTAGTACGCCCAGGAACTAACTTCTTTCCACAACTGGGAACACACAGCCTCATATGAATCTTCACTAAAGATCAAGTTTACGTTTTGGAAGCATCTGGGTCTTGTCCTGCACTTAACTTCAAGTATGGAACTGTCCTATTGTGCGCCCAGGGACTAACTTCTTTCCACAACTCGGAACACACAGGCACATACGAATCTTCACTAATGATCAAGTTTACGTTTTGGAAGCATGAGGGTCTTGGCGTGCCCTTACCTTAGAGTATGAAACTTGCCTAGAGTACGCCCAGGTTCCAATTTCTTTCCACAACGGGGAACAATCTGCCATTTTTGAATCTTCACTTTAAGATCGCGTTTATGTTTGGAAGCATAAGCGTCTTGGTGTGCCCTTAACTCAGAGTGTCCAAAAAGCTTCTAGTCCGCCCTTGTTCCAGATTCTTTCCGTAACTGGGTACACACTGCTACTAAAGAGACTTAACCTTCAGTGCGATTATACGTTTCGAAACCTAAGTGAGTGGACGTGCACTTAACTCAGAGTATCCATGTGGCTTATACTCTGCCTTTGTTCTACGTTTTTCCTGAACTGGGAATACACGGCCACATAGGCCTTTCGCCTCAAGAGCTTTTATACGTTTTGGAAGCCTAAGGGCCTTGCTCTGCATTTTACTTGGAGCTTCCAACTTGCTTATAGTCCGCCTTTGTTCTAAGTTCTTTCCTGATCTGCGAGCACACTGCCACTAATGAGACTTCACCTTCAGAGCGATGATACGTTTTGGAAGCATAAGGGACTTGGCATGCCTTTACCATAGAGTATCCAATTTGCCTATAATGCGGCCTTTTTCTAACTTCTTTCCACAACTGGGCACAAACTGCCGCACATGAATATTCACTTCAGATCAAGTTTACGTTTTGGAAGCAGAAGGGTCTTGGGCTGCACATCCCTTCGAGTATGCAACTTGCCTATAGTGCGCCCAGGGTCTAACTTCTTCCACAACTGGGCACAAACTGCCATTTTTTTATCTTCACGTTAAGATCGCGTTGTTGTTTTGGAAGCATAAGCGTCTTTGTGTTCACTTAACTTAGAGTATCCAAGAAGCTTCTTGTCCGCCCTTGTTCTAAATTCTTTCCTTAACTGGGAACACACTGCCACTTATGAGACCTCACCTTAAGTGCCATTATACGTTTTGGAAGCATATGGGACTGGACGTGCACTTAACTCAGAGTATCCAACTGGCTTCTAGTCTGCCGTTGTTCTAAGTTCTTTCCTGAACCGGGAACACACAGCCGCATAGGCCTCTTCGACTTAAGAGCATTTATAATTTTCGGAAGCCTAAGGGCCTTAGCCTGCATTTTACTTAGAGCTTCCAACTTGCTTATAATCCGCCTTTGTTCTAAGTTCTTTCCTGACCTGCGAACACACTGCCACTAATGAGACTTCACCTTAAGAGCGATGAAACGTTTTGGAAGTCTAAGGGACTTGGTGTGCACTTCTTTTTTTTTTTTTATTTATTTTTTCAGTGTAACAGTATTCATTCTTTTTGCACAACACCCAGTGCTCCATGCAAAACGTGCCCTCCCCATCACCCACCACCTGTTCCCCCAACCTCCCACCCCTGACCCTTCAAAACCCTCAGGTTGTTTTTCAGAGTCCATAGTCTCTTATGGTTCGCCTCCCCTCCCCAATGTCCATAGCCCGCTCCCCCTCTCCCAATCCCACCTCCCCCCAGCAACCCCCAGTTTGTTTTGTGAGATTAAGAGTCATTTATGGTTTGTCTCCCTCCCAATCCCATCTTGTTTCATTTATTCTTCTCCTATCCCCCTAACCCCCCATGTTGCTTCTCCATGTCTTCATATCAGGGAGATCATATGATAGTTGTCTTTCTCCAATTGACTTATTTCACTAAGCATGATACGCTCTAGTTCCATCCACGTCGTCGCAAATGGCAAGATTTCATTTCTTTTGATGGCTGCATAGTATTCCATTGTGTATATATACCACATCTTCTTGATCCATTCATCTGTTGATGGACATCTAGGTTCTTTCCATAGTCTGGCTATTGTAGACATTGCTGCTATAAACATTCGGGTACACGTGCCCCTTCGGATCACTATGTTTGTATCTTTATGGTAAATACCCAGTAGTGCAATTGCTGGGTCATAGGGTAGTTCTATTTTCAACATTTTGAGGAACCTCCATGCTGTTTTCCAGAGTGGTTGCACCAGCTTGCATTCCCACCAACAGTGGAGGAGGGTTCCCCTTTCTCCACATCCTCTCCAGCATCTGTCATTTCCTGACTTGTTCATTTTAGCCATTCTGACTGGTGTGAGGTGATATTTCATTGTGGTTTTGATTTGTATTTCCCTGATGCCGAGTGACGTGGAGCACTTTTTCATGTGTCTGTTGGCCATCTGGATGTCTTCTTTGCAGAAATGTCTGTTCATGTCCTCTGCCCATTTCTTGATTGGATTGTTTGTTCTTTGGGTGTTGAGTTTGCTAAGTTCCTTATAGATTTTGGATACTAGCCCTTTATCTGATATGTCGTTTGCAAATATCTTCTCCCATTCTGTCAGCTGTCTTTTGGTTTTGTTAACTGTTTCCTTTGCTGTGTAAAAGCTTTTGATCTTGATGAAATCCCAATAGTTCATTTTCGCCCTTGCTTCCCTTGCCTTTGCCGTTGTTCCTAGGAAGATGTTGCTGCGGCTGAGGTCGAAGAGGTTGCTGCCTGACAAGAAAGGTCTCAAGTACACAACCTAACCCTACGCGTAAAGGAGCTGGAGAAAGAACAAGAAAGAAACCCTAAACCCAGCAGGAGAAGAGAAATCATAAAGATCAGAGCAGAAATCAATGAAATAGAAACCAAAAAAACAATAGAAAAAATCAATGAAACTAGGAGCTGGTTCTTTGGAAGAATCAATAGGATTGATAAACCCCTGGCCAGACTCATCAAAAAGAAAAGAGAAAGGACCCAAATCAATAAAATCATGAATGAAAGAGGAGAGATCACAACTAACACCAAAGAAATACAGACAATTATAAGAACATACTATGAGCAACTCTACGCCAACAAATTGGCCAATCTCGAAGAAATGGATGCATTCCTAGAGACATATAAACTACCACAACTGAACCAGGAAGAAATAGAAAACCTGAACAGGCCCATAACCAGTAAGGAGATTGAAACAGTCATCAAAAATCTCCAAACAAACAAAAGCCCAGGGCCAGACGGCTTCCCAGGGGAATTCTACCAAACATTTAAAGAAGAACTCATTCCTATTCTCCTGAAACTGTTCCAAAAAATAGAAATGGAAGGAAAACTTCCAAACTCATTCTATGAGGCCAGCATCACCTTGATCCCAAAACCAGACAAGGATCCCACCAAAAAAGAGAACTACAGACCAATATCCTTGATGAACACAGACGCAAAAATTCTCGCCAAAATACTAGCCAATAGGATTCAACAGTACATTAAAAGGATTATTCACCACGATCAAGTGGGATTTATTCCAGGGCTGCAGGGTTGGTTCAACATCCGCAAATCAATCAATGTGATAGAACACATTAATAAAAGAAAGAACAAGAACCATATGATACTCTCAATAGATGCTGAAAAAGCATTTGACAAAGTACAGCATCCCTTCCTGATCAAAACTCTTCAAAGTGTAGGGATAGAGGGCACATACCTCAATATTATCAAAGCCATCTATGAAAAACCCACCGCAAATATCATTCTCAATGGAGAAAAACTGAAAGCTTTTCCATTAAGGTCAGGAACACTGCAGGGATGTCCATTATCACCACTGCTATTCAACATAGTATTAGAAGTCCTAGCCTCAGCAATCAGACAACAAAAAGAAATTAAAGGCATCCAAATTGGTAAAGAAGAAGTCAAACTATCACTCTTCGCAGATGATATGATACTATATGTGGAAAACCCAAAAGACTCCACTCCAAAACTGCTAGAACTTGTACAGGAATTCAGTAAAGTGTCAGGATATAAAATCAATGCACAGAAATCAGTTGCATTTCTGTACACCAACAACAAGACTGAAGAAAGAGAAATTAAGGAGTCAATCCCATTCACAATTGTACACAAAACTATAAGATACCTAGGAATAAACCTAACCAAAGAGACTAAGAATCTATACACAGAAAATTATAAAGTACTCATGAAAGAAATTGAGGAAGACACAAAAAAATGGAAAAATGTTCCATGCTCCTGGATTGGAAGAATAAATATTGTGAAAATGTCTATGCTACCTAAAGCAATCTACACATTTAATGCAATCCCTATCAAAATACCATCCATTTTTTTCAAAGAAATGGAACAAATAATCCTAAAATTTATATGGAACCAGAAAAGACCTCGAATAGCCAAAGGAATATTGAAGAACAAAGCCAAAGTTGGTGGCATCACAATTCCGGACTTCAAGCTCTATTACAAAGCTGTCATCATCAAGACAGCATGGTACTGGCACAAAAACAGACACATAGACCAGTGGAACAGAATAGAGAGCCCAGAAATCGACCCTCAACTCTATGGTCAACTAATCTTCGACAAAGCAGGAAAGAATGTCCAATGGAAAAAAGACAGCCTCTTCAATAAATGGTGCTGGGAAAATTGGACAGCCACATGCAGAAAAATGAAATTGGACCACTTCCTTACACCACACACGAAAATAGACTCCAAATGGATGAAGGACCTCAATGTGAGAAAGGAATCCATCAAAATCCTTGAGGAGAACGCAGGCAGCAACCTCTTCGACCTCAGCCGCAGCAACATCTTCCTAGGAACAACGGCAAAGGCAAGGGAAGCAAGGGCGAAAATGAACTATTGGGATTTCATCAAGATCAAAAGCTTTTGCACAGCAAAGGAAACAGTTAACAAAACCAAAAGACAGCTGACAGAATGGGAGAAGATACTTGCAAACGACATATCAGATAAAGGGCTAGTATCCAAAATCTATAAGGAACTTAGCAAACTCAACACCCAAAGAACAAACAATCCAATCAAGAAATGGGCAGAGGACATGAACAGACATTTCTGCAAAGAAGACATCCAGATGGCCAACAGACACATGAAAAAGTGCTCCACGTCACTCGGCATCAGGGAAATACAAATCAAAACCACAATGAGATATCACCTCACACCAGTCAGAATGGCTAAAATGAACAAGTCAGGAAATGACAGATGCTGGAGAGGATGTGGAGAAAGGGGAACCCTCCTCCACTGTTGGTGGGAATGCAAGCTGGTGCAACCACTCTGGAAAACAGCATGGAGGTTCCTCAAAATGTTGAAAATAGAACTACCCTATGACCCAGCAATTGCACTACTGGGTATTTACCATAAAGATACAAACATAGTGATCCGAAGGGGCACGTGTACCCGAATGTTTATAGCAGCAATGTCTACAATAGCCAGACTATGGAAAGAACCTAGATGTCCATCAACAGATGAATGGATCAAGAAGATGTGGTATATATACACAATGGAATACTATGCAGCCATCAAAAGAAATGAAATCTTGCCATTTGCGACGACGTGGATGGAACTAGAGCGTATCATGCTTAGTGAAATAAGTCAATCGGAGAAAGACAACTATCATATGATCTCCCTGATATGAGGACATGGAGACGCAACATGGGGGGTTAGGGGGATAGGAGAAGAATAAATGAAACAAGATGGGATTGGGAGGGAGACAAACCATAAATGACTCTTAATCTCACAAAACAAACTGGGGGTTGCTGGGGGGAGGTGGGATTGGGAGAGGGGGAGCGGGCTATGGACACTGGGGAGGGGAGGCGAACCATAAGAGACTATGGACTCTGAAAAACAACCTGAGGGTTTTGAAGGGTCAGGGGTGGGAGGTTGTGGGAACAGGTGGTGGGTGATGGGGAGGGCACGTTTTGCATGGAGCACTGGGTGTTGTGCAAAAAGAATGAATACTGTTACGCTGAAAAAATTAATAAAAAGGGAAAAAAAAATTAAAAATAGAAAAGCAAAAGAAAAACACAGGTGTATGTATCAAAAAGTTCGGGTTAGAAGGTTATTACGGAATTTGATGTACTGGACATCTCAGTGTGATGGTAAATAGGTTAAAAATTATCTGTATGTATTAAAAAAAAGAACCAGAATATTGGTAAAGAGTTAAAAATAAAAGTTGTATTTATGAAGTAGTGGTGTTTGTTCTGTTGTAGTCTTTTTTTTTTTTCTTCCTTCCAGTTTGGTTTTCTGGGGGAGGGGCCTGCCACGTGGGTTTTCAGACAATGATGTTCCCTGAGTTAGGTCCTCCCGCTCCCCTCAAGGGGGGTGGGCTCTGAGGAAACTGTTTTTTTCAGGCTTTTGTTCTCTGGGGGTTTTTATGTTCTTTCATCTGTTTTCTCTCACCTTGACAGCTTTTGATGGTTTTTGGAGTTTTAGAGGAGAGCAAACTGCACCCCGACCTCCTTCTCAGAGAGAAGCCTCAGAATGCTCTGCAGAGCTGCTGGCAGAGTCAGGTCTGAGTCACTGTCCCTGGGGATGCAGGAGCTCCTCGTTGTACCCAATACCCAGGGCAGCAGTGGCTGTCTGGGCAGCTCCAGACCGCCAGAGAGGTTCCGAGCAGAGATCGCACACTGAGATTTTCCCACTGTCCAGGCTGGGAATGTCTGGTTTTTCTCGATGCCAGAGCTCCAGGCTAGCACCTATGAGCACCTCTCCCAGGGGAGGGTGTGGGATGCACGCGTTTCAGGATTGCCATCTGGCCAGGCTCCCAGCCCCTCATGGGAGCCGGACCCCACTCATTCTCGGGCGCACTGGCTGCTCAGGCGTGCTGGCTGCTCAGGGACCCAGACCTGATTTCTCCGCTGCACTCTCTCTGGCTCAGCGCCAGGTGAGGCTGTTCTGGGTCCGGGGACTTAGGCACCTGTCCCTTACCACCCCCGATTCCCACAATTTCCCCCCATGATCCTTTGCTCTTTTTTTTTTAGTGCTTTCAACCAGACTCCGAGTTAATGCTGGTCCCAAGACACAGTGCACTTTCGTATTGGGGTATTACTCTCCAATCGGTAACCTCTGGTGTCTCCCTCCCACTTTTGTTGATCTTCAGATATCAGTCTGAAGTTCCCACTCCACTTTACCTGCCCACTGGCGTCTTCTGCACCTGTAGAGATCCAGATGTGTATAATTCTGATCTCAGGCTGATTTCATAGGTGACTGGAGTTCTTTGGTAGGTAATCAGCTCACTTTAGGGTACAGGTTGAAAAGGCGCCTCCTCCTACTTCCTCGCCATCTTGACTCCCCCGATTCTAAGTTCTTTCCTCAACTGGGAACACACTGCCACTTATGAGACTTAACGTTAAGAGCGATTATACGTTTTGGAAGCATAAGGGCCTTGGTGTGCACTTAATTCAGAGTATCCAACTTGCCTACACTCCGTCCTTGTTCTAACTTCTTTCCTCAAATGGGAAAACACTGCCAGGATGGGTTTTCGTATTAAGTGGGATTATACCTTTTGGAAGCATAAGCATCTTTGCATGCACTTAACTCAGAGTATCCAACATTCTTATAGTCCGCCCATGTTCTAAGTTCTTTCCTTAATTGGGAAAACACTGCCAATTATGAGACTTAGCCTAAAGAGGGATTATACATTTCGGAAGCATAAGGGAGTTGGCGTGCACTGAACTTAGAGTAACGAACTTGCTTATATTCCGCCCTTGATCTAAGTTCTTTCCTGAACTGGGAACACACTGCCAGTTATGCGACTTAACCTTAAGAGCGATTATACGTTTTGGAAGCATAAGGGAATTGATGTGCACTTAACTCAGATTATCCAACAAGCTTATAGTCCGCCCTTATTCTAAGTTCTTTCCTTAACTGGGAACAGACTGCCACTTATGAGAATTAACCTTAAGAGCAATTATATGTTTTGGAAGCATAAGGTACTGGGTGTGTACTTAACTCAGAGTATCCAAGTGGCATATCCTCTGCCCATGTTCTAATTTCTTTCCTCAACTGGGAACACACTGCCACATATGACTATTCATCTTAAGAGCATTGATACGTTTTGGAAGCATAAGGTCCTTGGCTTGCACTTAACTTAGAGTATCCAACTTGCTTATAGTCCGCACTTGTTCTAAGTTCTTTCCAGAACAAGGAAAATGCTGCCACATATGAGTGTTAGCCAGAGAAGTGATTATATGTTTTGGATGCATAAGGGCCTCGGCGTGCACTTAATTCAGAGTATACAACATACTTATTGCCCGCCCTTGTTCTAAGTTCTTTCCACAACTGGGAACTCACTGCCACTTATGAGTCCTACCTTAAGAGCGATTATATGCTTTGGAAGTATAAGGGACTTGGCGTGCACTTAACTTAGAGTATCCAACTTCTTTATAGTCTGCCCGTGTTCTAAGTACTTTCCTGAACTGGGAACACACTGCCACTCATGAGACTTAACCTTAAGAGCGATTATATGTTTTGGAAGCATAAGGGACTTGGCCTGCATTTAACTTAGAGCATCCAACTTCCTTATAGTCCGCCCTTGTTTTAAGTTCTTTCCTGAACTGGGAACACACTGCCACTAATGAGACTTAACCTTAAGAGCGATTATACGTTTTGGAAGCATAAGGGACTTTGTGTGCACTTAATTCAGAGTATCCAACTTGCCTAGAGTCCGTGTTTGTTCTAACTTCTTTCCTCAAGTGGGAAAACACTGCCAGAATGGGTTTTCGTATTCAGCGGCATGTTACGTTTTGGAAGCAGAAGCGCATTGGCGAGCACTTAACTCATAGTCTCTAACCTGCCTAGAGTCCGCCCTTTTCTATCACATTTCCTCAACTGGGAAAACACTGCCATTTATGAGTGTTCACCTTAAGTGCATTTATAGGTTTTGGAAGCAAGAGGGCCTTCACTTGAACTTAACTCAGAGTATCCAACATGCTTATAGTCTGCCCTTGATCTAAGTTCTTTCCTGAACTGGGAACACACTGCCACTTATGAGACTTAACCTTAAGAACAATTTTACGTTTTGTGCTTCCACCCCTCTCCCCCTCTTCCCCACAGTGCTCCCCCCTCTCCAGAATCTGTCAGGGCTCCCTGCTCAGGTCACCTCCAGGGATGTGCGCCTGAAGGAAGTCTTCGCTGTCCTCTCCTCTCCCAAGACGGGTATGCAGCATGTTGCTTTCCTAATGCTTTCTCCAGTGGGGCCGGGCCACAGCGAAGGTCAGGCTGAGAGAAGCGGGGCTGCTGTCAGCAGTACTAGCGCGATCTCAGACCTGGAGTGTGTGTTCTGGTGGGGGTCCCGCAGTCCTGGTAGCAGCAGGGGCCGGTACTGACACATCATGCAGAGCTTCTGTGAGGCCAAAGGAAGGGGCGCCTTCTCAGATGACCTCCGACACCACGGCCGGGAACCTTCCTCAGGCTTCCGCACCAACAAGCGAGCACGACTCTTTCTCTCTTGGTGAGAGAGGCCTGCACGTGAAAGGCAGCTCAGGCCAGGCTTGTTTCTTGGAGGTAAGTCTCAGCTTCTCTCTCGTGTTGTGCTGGCTCAGGTTTGAGAAGGCATCCCTCTCCGTGGAGCGACGGCTGAGGGGACGGTGTTGACAACCCACGCTAACTTCTTTCTCACAGGGAGACAGAGGGACTTTACCTCAGGCGAGCCACACACCCTCTGAGCTTCCCCTTGTTCATCGCCAGGCGCTGACCCAGCAGAGGCGGACCCCTGAGCCCGGGTGCTCACCCCTCAGGAAGTGGGGCTCATCCCCTGTCATCCACACTTCGCTGTCGCAGATGCTGTGCAGAGGAGGACGCTTGTCCTGGAGAAAGGTGTTTCCCTGAATTCAGAGCCCGGCTGGTTCGTTCGGCTTCCCGGCCCCTGGGTGAAACGACTCTGTCTCCCTAAAACATGCTGTCGCACCAGAGCGTCTGGCAGAACCCGCAGGTCTCTGAGGTGGACGCCAAAGCCTTCGGGTTGTGTGTACATTCTCCAGCGTCTGAGAAAAGGCTTTTGAAAGTTAGGGGACACCGGAGCTCACTGGGCCTCCTCCGTGAAGCTCGTTGATAATGCTGAGGTGTGCGCGCATGGTTCTGTGCTTCTTGGTGTCCTGACTGCTTCTCTCCTCATGGGCATGAGTGTCGGGTGCGGGGCGACTGAGTCGCCCCAAGTACTCCCGTGGCACTTGCTTTGCGCTTCCACCTTTCTCCCCTGCCTGCCCATCCCCGCCCCTTCCTCTCCTATTCCACTCAGGCCTCCCTGCTCAGGTCGCCTCTAGGGCTGTGTGCCTGAAGGACAGAGTCCCTGCCCTGTCCTCTCCTCGAGAAGGTACGCAGCACAGTGCTTTCCTAATGCTTCCTCCAGCGGGGCCGAGTGATGGCGAAGGTCAGGCTGAAAGAAGCGGGCAGCTGTCAGCAGTACTCCTGTGCACTCAGACCTGGTGTGTGTGTTCTGCTGTGTGTCCCGCCGTCACCGTAGCAGCAGGAGCCGGTTTCGATGCCCTCTTCCGGAGCTTCTGTGAGGCCGAAGGAAGGGGCGCCTTCTCGGATGACCTTCCACCCGACGGCCGGCCGGGAACCTTCCTCAGGCTTCCGCACCAACAAACGAGTGCGACTCTTTCTCTCTTGGCGAGAGAGGCCTGCACGCGAAAGGGAGCTCAGGACCAGGCTTGTTTCTTGGAGGTAAGTCTCAGCTTCTCTCTCGTGTTGTGCTGGCTCAGGTTTGAGAAGGCATCCCTCTCCGTGGAGCAATGGCTGAGGGGACGGAGTTGACAAGCCACACTGACTTCTTTCTCACAGGGAGGCAGAGGGACTTTACCTCAGGCGAGCCACACACCCTCTGAGCTTCCCCTTGTTCATCGCCAGGCGCTGACCCGGCAGAGGCGGGCCCCTCAGCCCGGGTGCTCACCCCTCAGGAAGTGGGGCTCATCCTCTGTCATCCATGCTTCGCTGTTGCAGACACTGTGTGGAGGAGGACGCTTGACCCGGGGAAAGGTATTTCTCTGTATTCAGAGCCCGGCTGGTTCGCTCGGCTTCCCGGGCCCTGGGCGAAACGACTGTGTCTCCCTGAAACATGCTGTCGCACCAGTGCTGCTGGCAGCTCTGATGGCCCGGAATCTTCCTCAGTTTTCCGCACCAACAAGCGAGCATTCTTTCTCTCTTGGCGAGAGAGGCCTGCCCGCCAAAGCAGCTCAGTATCAGGCTTGTATCTTGGAGTTAAGTCTCTGGTTCTCTTTCCTGTTGTGCCGGCTTAGATTTGAGAAGCATCCCTTCCGTGGACCGTCCTATGTGGGGACGGTGTAGCCAACCCACACTGACTTTTTTCTCCCAGGGAGGCCGAGGGACTTCACTTCAGGCTTTCCCCCACAGTCCGAGTCATTAGCTGCTTCCTCATGTATGGGGAAAGGCCCTGCCCCGGGATAGGGTGGCCCTCTGCCCTGGCGCTCCCCTCTCAATATGTGTGCCGCTTCCTCTCTCATCCATGCTTCACTCTTCACGCACATTGTTCAGGAGAGGACGTTTGTCCTGGAGAACGGTGTTGCTTTGAATTTGGGGCCCCTCTAGCTCGTTTGCCTTCCAGGCCCCTGTGTTAATTGACTGTGTCTCCCTGAAGCCTGCTGTCACAACAGAGATGCTGGAGGCACCCATAGGTCCCTGGTTAAGAGTCCAAAGCCCTCAGGGTGTGTGCAAGTGCTCCAGCACCTGAGAGCCTGCCTTGGGCTCTAGGGGGAATCAGAGCTGACTGGGGTCCCTCCGTTAATCTTGCTCAAGGAGCTGAGGGGTTTTTGCCTTGCTCTGTGCTTCTAGTTGTCACCACACCTTCTCTCTTCACGGGACTGAGTGGGATGTGCAGGGCCAATGCGTCGTCCTGAAATAATCCCATGGCACTGGCTTTGTGCTTCCACCGCCCGTTTCTGGCAGGTCTCCCTGCTCAGGGCGCCCCAGCCAGGTTTGCCTGATAGCCAGCATCGCCGTCCTGTCCTCTCCTGGAGCCTGGTGTGCAGCACGGTGCTTTCCTAATGCTTGCTCCAGTGGGGCCACCTGAAGGCGAGCGTCAGGCTGAGGGAAGCGGGGCTGCTGTCAGAAGTCCTCCCGTGCCCTCAGAACAGGAGAGTTTGTGATGCTATGGGTCCCCGGGTCACGGTCACAGCAGAACCCACTTTCAACGCCCTTGTGCAGGGCTTCGGTGAAGCCGAGGGAAGGGGCCGCCTTCTCAGATGGCCAGCGACCCGAGGCCAGGCAGGCAGTCGTCCTTAGGCTTCCACCCCAACCTGCTGGGGCAGATCTTTCTCCCTTTGCCAAAGAGGCCTGTACGCAAAAGGCAGCTGGGCTTCAGGCTTGTTTCTTGGAGGTAAGGCTCTTGTGCTCTCTTGGGGTTTCAAGGCTAAGCTTTGGGATGGCGTCCTTCTCCGTGGAAAGACGTGTGCAAGGACGGTGTTGGCCTTCCACACTGACTTCTTTCTCACAGGGAATGGAAAGACCGTTTCGTTCGCTCCATGGTTGTTTCTTAGGGCTGAGGATATGGCACCTTTAAACGTCCACTTTTCTTTCCAAATGCAAGGATCTTCAGAAAGAAGAGCTTCCGTGAAAGATGCTTCCTTCACGGACTTCTTTCTCAGAGGGAAGCAGCTGACCCTGGCCTTATGCTTCAAGTCTTTTGCAGGGCTTCCTTCCTTGAGCAGGATAGTGGTCCAGGGACTGTTTCTCAGCACTGCTGTATGTATCTCAGAGTACACGTGAGGTCTCTTTCTTATGGCTTAGATGCAGACCCATGTGCATGGTGCTGTCTTCACGACACAGGATGGCAGCTGTAAACGCACCGGCCACAGGCTGGTTCCTCAGAGCTAAGGCCGGGACCCTTGAATCCTACTTTCAGGCATGCTTTTGAGAATGTACCTAGCTTCAGGAAACTACAGACGAGTTCAAAGGTGCATTCTCTGCACACATCTTGCTCAGAGGTACATCGATGGAGCTTTTCCTTAGGTTTCTCCACCCCCCCCACTCACACACTCGCATGTGCCTCATGCACGCACACACACACAACACACACACACACACACACACACAGAGGGCCATGCTTCTGGAGTCCAAAAGCTATAGGGAAGTTGAAGGATGCTTTGTGTCCAGGGCTGTTCCTTCAAGTGAAATGCACAGCACTTTCCTTAAGCGTGAACATCCATCCCTGAAAACGTTTCTATCTTCAGGAATCCAGAGGCTGGTTGGAAAGTGCATTCTCCACATACTTGCTTCTCAGAGTTCAGGATATGACACTATCTTGACACTCTCAACCCCATTTTAGGATACACTCCCATCTTTGAGGGCAGAAGACATTCATTGAAAGATGGTTTCTCCACAGTGTTTCCTAGAGCCGAGTGTATAGCCCTTTCTGCCTCCTGTCACACACTTTTGAAAATGCTCCCGTCTTCAGGAAAAGAGCCTGGCACCTGGAAGATGAAATGGATGTTCCTGGATCCTGATAAAGAAGCAGGACTTAAGTTGGAAGAGGTAGAACATCAGAACCTAGCAGGAGCCCAGCAAGGAAATTGGAGCAGTAATCCTAAACCACCCCAAAAAGCAGAGTTTGGGTGCCAGGTGGCACCACAGCGGCATTCTACCAACCATGGGGAAGAGGAAATTAGAACTACTGTAGGGATGCGGTTTCAAAAGGGAGAGACACGGAATGAGCATTGCCAAACTGTTTCTTCTGAGGCCAGCATTATCTTGACCCCCAGACGATGGCAGGAGCCTCACAGACGGCAGCATGGAGACCGGTCCAGAGGCCTTCATTGACGGATAGCTTAAGGAAGAACAGCTGGTTTCCCGTGTGGCCTCCAGGAGATGCACCTTGGCTTCCCCAGGGGTAGAGTCATCCCAGGAATCCTGGTCTCCAGCAACACCCCCAGTGATTGCACGTCACATAGCTTGGGATGTGTGGGTTCTTGCCTGATTGACCTGACTTGGCCCACCTGGGCAAAATCAGCTGGAGCCTCACAATGAGGGTTTGGGTCCGGGCAGGGCCACCTCCAGGCTCGGGGTTTGGGTTAGAGTGCTGAAGACAGGAGGGGTTTATGTGATAGCTGTGCAGAACCCTGTCATGAGGGTTGTTTGTAGGGCATCCTTAGGGGTAGAAGCTCAGATGTCAGGTTAGACATTAGAGGATGGCTCATCGCGTTGCTGACTTTTCAATATTTAGGCTCGAATCCTGTCATCCATCCACACCAGGGTGTTTCATTTTTGTTTTTTTTTTTTTAAATAGCACGGTTTTCCTCTGTGTTCTCTACTGATTCCTCAGGTAGCAGACAAGTTAGGGAAATCCATGGCCCTCTCTGAACATTGGGTCGGAGGTTACTTCCATAATCGGGGGTAAGGATAGGGTTCTTCTCCGAGTGATGGTAGAGTTTATCCTATAGCAGTGTGGAGAGCCAACCTGAGCCCTGAGTGGAGGGTGAGCTTTTGGGTGAAGCTCAGGATTAAGGTTTGTACTCAGGGCCTAGGGCCACTGTGACCTCTGGGGCCCAGTTTTCACCAGAATCCAACTGTGAGTTCTAGCTTGCGGGGTCTTCCATGGCATGGGTAACTTTTTCTTTTTTGGGACATGTGTCTGTCACCAGGCTCGTGTCCTAGTCATCTGTCCTTCCTCCATCTTTAGCATCCAGGTCAAGGAGCAGCCATCTTTTCATTTGTCCTCCTGGGAGAAGCTCCTAGTGTTCCTGAGGTTTAAGGTCTTCACTAGAGTCATAGTTTTCCAGCAGCAGCCAAAGACATTCCCATCACACAGTTTCAAATGACTTCTTTCTGGCTAGGTTATCCTGAAATAGACCAGCTCTCCAAAGTCCACTGTAACCTTGCACTCACAGCTCATGTCCAAGCAGGGCCACGTCCAGGCCAGTGTTCAGGTTAGAGTCCTGCAGACCTTAGAGGCCTATGAGATGGTAGTCCAGAGTCCTACCTGAGTGCTGAGTGCAGGGCTGGCGTTCACCCAAGGGCCAGTTCTCCCATTAGGGCCTAGTAGTTGTTGGGAGGGGGGTCAGGAAACATCACAACATGGCTGAATTTCATGTTTGGGGCTCAAGTCCACTGGTCCAGCAACACCTGGGGGTTGAAGTGACAAAGTTTCCATCTCTATTTCTGACTGTGTCTAGTTTCAGTTAGGAACCCCAAAACCTTTCTGCCCACAGAACTAGGGTTCAGGCACAGGTAGTTTTCCAGACACAAAGAGGGTAAGGTTACAACCCAAGAGATCGATGGAGTCTATCTGATACTACTGTGGAGACCTCATCTGAGACTTGAGTTGAGGGTGCACCAGCTTTAGGGTGCAGCTCGGGGTTGGTGTTGAGAGGAGCTCAGTTGAATTTTGGGTCTTCCACAGTGCTATGTCTTAGACATAGGTTTAAGGCTGTTTCCCTATGCTTCCTCCACACCTCCATAGGAAAGGCTTTTATCTCTATGAAACACTATGTGAGTGGAAAGATGCAACCTATGTACCACAACTTGTTTCTCAGTGTCAAGTTTGTGGCACTTTCTTATGCTCTCACCTGACCTTTTGAAATTGCTGCCATCTTCAAGAAAGAAGATTGAAGCTAAAAGATGGCTTCACTCACTCCACTGTTGTTTCTTAGAGGTGAAAATATGGCACATTTTAAGCATCTACACTCCTTCTGAAACACAGTTATTTTGAGGAAAGAAGAGGTTAGGTGAAAGATGCATTTTCCATGGACTTGTTTCTCATAGAGAATGGTCTGTTACTGTCCTTATGCTTCCAGCCCCATGATAGGTTTCCTTCCCCGAGAAGGATGTTGGTCCAGGGTCTTTGTCTCAGCAATTCCGTATTTTAGAGTTCACTTGAGGTTGCTTTCTTTTGGCTTTGATGCATACCTGTGTACATGGTGCTGTCTTCATGAGACAGGATGTCAGCTGTAAATGCACTGTGTATAGGCTGGTTCCTTGGAGCTAAGGGCTGGACACTTGAATCATGCTTTCTCATGCACAGTTTAGAAATGCGCCTAGTTACAGGAAACTATAGATGACTCCAAAGGTGTATTCTCTGCAGACTTTGTCTTCAGAGTTATGTGCATTGAGCTTTTCTTTATGTCCCCCACACACACTCTTTGGGCCATGCTTCTGTCTTCTGGAAGATACAGGGAAGTTGACATCTGTGTCCAGTGCTGTTGTTTCGAGTGAATGTATGGCACTTTCCTTAAACGTCAACCCACATCCCTGAAAATGCTTCTCTCTTCATAATCCAGATGTTGGATGGTGTGTTCTCCACACACTTGCTTCTCAGAGTTCAGAATATGTCACTTTCCTTATGCTTTCACCCCCGCTTTTAAACACACTTCCATCTTTGAGTTAGAAGATGTTCGTTGAAAGAAGGTTTCACCACAGTGCTTCCTAGAGCTGACTGTATGGTCCATTCTGTCTCCTGCCACACACACTTTTAAAAATGCTCCCATCTGACAATGGGAAGATGACGGGGAAGTAGGAGGAGGCACCGTTTCAACCTGTACCCTAAAGTGAGCTGATTACCTACCAAAGAACTCCGACCACCCATGAAATCAGCCTGAGATAAGAATTATACATGCCTGGATCTCTACAGGAGCAGAAGACGCCAGTGGCAGGTAAAGCAGACTGGGAGCATCGGACTGATATCAGACGATAAACAAAAGGGGGAGGGAGCCACCAGAGGTGACCCATTGGAAAGTAATACCCCAATACGAGAGTGCCCTGCATCTGGGGACCAGCATTAACTTGGAGTCTGGTTGAAAGCACTCAAAAAACAAAGAGCAAAGGATCGCGGGGGAGGGAAATAGTGGGAATCTGGGCGGTTAGGGTCAGGGACATAAGTCTCCGGACCCAGGACAGCCTCCCCTGGCACTGAGCCAAAGAGAGTGCAGCGGAGAATCAGGTCTCAGTCCCTGAGCCGCCAGTGCACCTGACCCGCCAACGCGCCCGAGAACGAGTGGGGTCTGGCTCCCGTGAGGGGCTGGGAACCTGGCCAGATGGCAATCCTGAAACGAACGCGTCCCACACCCTCCCTTGGGAGAGGTGCTCATAGGTGCTAGCCTGGAGCTCTGGCATCCAGAAAAACCAGACATTCCCAGCCCAGGACAACAGGAAAATCTCAGTATGTGATCTCTGCTCGGAACCTCTCTGGCAGTCTGGAGCTGCCTAGACAGCTGCCGCTGCCCTGCTATTACGTACAATGAGGAGCTCCTGCATCCCCAGGGACAGTGACTCAGAACTGACTCTGCCAGCAGCTCTGCAGAACATTCTCTGAGAGGGAGGTCGGGGTGCAGTTTGCTCTCCTCTAAAAACTCCAAAAACCATCAAAAGCTGTCAAGGTGAGAGAAAACAGATGAAAGAACATAAAAACCCCCAGAGAACAAAAGCCTGAAAAAAACAGTTTCCTCAGAGCCCACCCCCTTGAGGGGAGGGGGAGGACATAACTCAGGGAACATCATTGTCTGAAAACCCACGTGGCAGGCCCCTCCCCCAGAAAACCAACCAGGAAGGAAGAAAAAAAAAAAAAGACTACAAGAGAACAACCACCACTACTTCATAAATACAACTTTTATTTTTAACTCTTTACCAATATTCTGGTTCTTTTTTTTTATACATACAGATAATTTTTTAACCTATTTACCATCCCACTGAGATGTCCAGTACATCAAATTACTTAATAACCTTCTAACCTGAACTTTTTGATACATACACCCGTGTTTTTCTTTTGCTTTTCTATTTTTTTAATTCTTTTTTCATTTTAACGTAGTTTAGTCTAGTTTATTCTTTTTTAATTTGTATTTTCTACTATACATATAGAGTTAAACTTCAAGGTAATCTCCTTTCCGCAATCAATGCTGCCCCTATAGGCAAACCAGTTTCTAATCACCCAGTAACTTAGGAAAGTTGAGTCCCTTAACAAAAACATCAAGATACATTCAGGAAGAATCAACATAAACTTCCTCACCCACACTGAGAATTTATAACCACTCTCCCAATTTTTCCTTCTGTCAGTGTTTCTGTGAATTTGTGTTTGTTCAGATAATATATAAATCTCATACTTGGGGTTCTTTCTGATGAGGTTCTTCCCTTTTTTTTGCTTATATATATATTTTTTTCTCTTGTCGTATACTTTTATCAGTCTTTTTGTTTGTCTGTTTTTGTTTGTATACTTCATAAATCTTACCTTGTGGCAAATTTGGGCTGAGCCTTCTCTTTTATCTTCCCTTTTTTTCCTGTCTCTCTCTCTCCTTTTTTTCCCTTTTTTCTTTTCCCTTACTTTTCTTTCTTCTTCTCTATTTCTTTTTCTTTTCTTTTCTCTCTCATTTGGGTGGGGAACCCTGATTGCATGGAAGCATTCCAGGGTGCACCTTGACTGCACCACAATTGATAAGTCCAGCTGCATCTGTTCAGTCATCTCTTTCCAAAATGACTAGGAGGAGGAATACCCAAAAGAAGAAAATACAGAGGATGGGCCTTCTGCAACAGAGCTAATGGCTATCGACATAGACAATATGTCAGAAAAGGAATTCAGACTAACAATTATCCAGGCAATAGCTAGGTTGGAGAAAGCCATGGATGACCAAACAGAATTGATTAGGGCAGAACTGAAAGCCACCAGGGATGATGTTCACAATGTTAGGGCAGAATGGAAAGCCACCAGGGATGATGTTCAAAATGCTCTCAATGAGTTCCAATCCTATCTAAATTCTCTAAAAGCTAGGGTAACTGCGACAGAAGATAGAATAAGTGATCTGGAGGACAAACAGATAGAGAGAAAGGATCAGGAGGAAGCCTGGAACAAACAGCTCAGAAGCCACGAAAACAGAAGCAGGGAAATAAATGATGCCATGAAACGTTCCAACATCAGAATTATTGGAATCCCTGAAGGGGAGGAAAAAGAAAGAAGTCTAGAAGAATAGTGGAAGAAGTTGTCTATGAAAATTTCCCCAATCTCACGAATGGAAACAATGTTCATGTACTAAAGGTAGAGCGGTTCCTCCAAGATTTTAGATTCTCGAAAGTCCTCACAACAACTAATAGTTAGAATGAAGAATTATGCTTCTAGACAGACCCTCTTAAAAACAGATCGGACAAAGAGGCTCTTTACATACAGAGGAAAGCCCATTAGAATAACGTCAGAACTGTCCACAGACACCTGGCAAGCCAGGAAGGGCTGGCAAAATATATTCAGAGTACTAAATGAGAAGAACATGCAACCAAGAATACTCTATCCAGCAAGACTGACATTTAAAATGGATAGAGAGATAAAGAGTTTCCAAGACCAGCAAGGCTTAAAAGAGTATGCAACCACCAAGCCGACACTGCAGGAAATATTAAGGGGGGTCCTATAAAAGAGAAAAAATCCAAAGAATATAATTGAACAGAAATATAGAAACAATATACAGACAGAAAGCCTTCAAAGGTAACACAATGTCAATAAAAACCTATCTCTCAATAATCACTCTCAATGTGAATGGCCTAAATGCACCCATAAAACTACACAGGGTTGCAGATTGGATAAAACGACAGGACCCATCCATATGTTGTCTACAAGAAACCCATTTTGAACCTAAGGATACACTCAGACTGAAAGTGAAGGGATGGAGAAGCATCTTTCATGCCAATTGACCTCAACAGAAGGCTGGGGTAGTGATTCTCATATCTGATAATTTAGATTTTAAACTAAAGACTGTAGTCAGAGATACAGAAGGACACTACATAATTCTTAAAGGGACTCTCCGCCAAGATGATCTAACATTTGTGAATATCTATGCCCCCAATATGGGAGCAGCCAATTATATAAGAAAACTATTGTTCAAGATAAAGAGTCATATTGATATGAATACAATAATAGTAGGAGATCTTAATACGCCTCTCTCAGAAATAGACAGATCATTGAAGCAGAAAATTAATAAAGAAATAAGAGCATTGAATGAAACATTGGACCAGATGGACCTCATATACATATACAGAACATTCCCGACTAAAACAACAGAATACTCATTCTTCTCAAGTGCACATGGAACCTTCTCCAGAATAGACCACATATTGGGTCACAAAGCAGGACTCAACCGATACCAAAAGACTGACATTATTCCCTGCATATTCTCCGATCACAATGCTTTGAAACTGGAGCTCAATCACAAGGAAAAGTTCAGAAGGAACTCAAACACCTGGAAGCTAAAGACCACCTTGCTTAAGAATGCTTGGATCAACCAGGAGATCAAAGACAAACTTAAACAATTCATTGAAACCAATGAGAATGAAGACACCTCGGTCCAAAACCTATGGGATATAGCAAAGGCGGTTCTAAGGGGGAAATACATAGCCATCCAAGCCTCCCTCAAAAACATTGAAGAATCCAGAATACACCAGCTGTCTCTACACCTTAAAGAACTGGAGAATCAACAACAAATCAAACCAACTCCACATGCAAGAAGGGAAATAATCAAGATTAGAGCAGAGATCAATGAGGTAGAAACGAGAGATACAGTAGAACGTATCAATGAAACTAGAAGCTGGTTTTTTGAAAGAATTAATAAGATCGATAAACCATTGGCCACACTAATCCAAAAGAAAAGAGAGAAAGCCCAAATTAATAAAATTATGAATGAAAAGGGAGAGATCACAACTAACACCAAGGAAATAGAAACAATCATCAGAAATTATTACCAACAGTTATATGCCAATAAGCTAAGCAACCTAGATGAAATGGATGCATTCATGGAAAACTACAAACTCCAAAATTGAACCAGGAAGAAATTGACAACCTGAATAGACCGATATCTAGTAATGAGATTGAAGCAGTGATCAAAAACCTCCCAAAAAACAAGAGCCCAGGACCTGACGGATTCCCTGGGGAATTCTACCAAATTTCAAAGAAGAAATAGCACCAATTCTCCTGAAGCTGTTCCAAAAAATTGAAGCAGAAGGAAAACTTCCAGACTCTTTTTATGAAGCCAGCATTACCCTGATCCCCAAACCAGGCAAAGACCCTACCAAAAAGGAGAATTTCAGACCAATATCACTGATGAATATGGATGCAAAGATTCTCAACAAGATCCTAGCAAACAGGATCCAGCAGCACATTAAAAAGATTATCCACCATGACCAGGTGGGATTCATCCCTGGGTTGCACACTCTAAGTTAAGAACAGTCCTAGACCCTTATGTTTCCAGAACGTAAATTCTATCTGAAGTGAAGATTCATTTGCAGTTTGTACCGTGTTGTGCAAAGAAGTTAGAACAAGGCCGCACTATAGGCAAGCTGGATACTCTAAGCTAAGTGCAGGCCAAGACCCTTATGCTTCCAAAACGTAAACTGGATCTTTAGTGAAGATTCCTATGTAGCAGTTTGTGCCATGTTGTGGAAAGAAGTTAGAACAAGGCCGCACTATAGGCAATTTGGAGAGTCTAAGGTAAATTCATGCCAAGTCCCTTATGCTTCCAAAACCTATAATCGCTCTTAAGTTTAAGTCTCCTAAGTGGAAATGAGTTCCCAGGTGAGGAAAGATCTGAGAACAAGGGCAGAATGTGAGGGTGTTGGTTCCTCTAAGATAAATTCAAGTGAAGTCTCTAAGGCTTCCAAAACCTACAAACGCACTGAAGACGAACACTCCTAATTGGCAGTATTTCACAGTTGAGGAAAGGCGTTAGAACAAGGGCAGACTCTAGGCTGGTTGGACACTCTGAGTTCAGTGCTCGCCAATGCCCTTCTGCTTCCAAAACATAATATGACGCTGAATACGAAATCCCATTCTGGCAGTTTTGTGCCAGTTGAGGAAAGAAGTTAGAAAAAGGACGGGCTGGAGGCAAGTTGGATACTCTGAAAGAAGTTCACACCAAGTCTCTTAGACTTCCAAAACGTTTCATAGCTCTTAAGGTGAAGTCTAATTAGAGGCAGTGTGTTCGCAGGTCAGGAAAGAACTTAGAACAAAGGCGGATTATAAGCAAGTTGGAAGCTCTAAGTAAAATGCAGGCTAAGACCCTTAGGCTTCCGAATCTTATAAATGCTCTTAAGTCGAAGAGGCCTATGCGGCTGTGTGTTCCCAGTTCAGGAAAGAACTTAGAACAAGGACAGACGAGAAGCCAGTTGGATACTCTGAGTTAAGTGCACGTCCAGTCCCATATGCTTCCAAAACGTATAATGGCACTTAAGGTGAGGTATCATAAGTGGCAGTGTGTTCCCAGTTAATTAAAGAATTTAGAACAAGGGCAGACAAGAAGCTTCTTGGATACTCTAATTTAAGTGAACACAAAGACGCTTATGCTTCCAAAACGTCAACGCGATCTTAAAGTGAAGATAAAAAATGACAGTTTGTGCCCAGTTGTGGAGGAAGTTAGACCCTGGGCGCACTATAGGCAAGTTGCATACTCGAAGTTAGGTGGAGGCCAAGACCCTTATGCTTCCAAAACGTAAACTCGATGTGAAGTGAAGATTCCTATATGGCAGGTTGTTCCCAGTTGTGGAAAGAAGTTAGTCCCTGGGCGCACTCTAGGACAGTTGCATACTTGAAGTTAAGTGCAGGCCAAGACCCTTATGCTTCCAAAACGTAAACTCGATCTCTAGTGAAGATTCTTATGTGGCTGTGTGTTCCCAGTTGTCAAAGAAGTTAGTCCCTGGGCGCACTATATGCCAGTTGCCTAATCGAAGTTAAGTGCAGGCCAAGAACCTTATTCTTCCAAAACGTAAACTCGATCTTTAGTGAAGATTCATATGTGGATGTGTGTTCCCAGTTGTGGAAAGAAGATAGAACCTGGGCACACTATAGGCAAGTTGCATACTCAACGTTAAGAACAGGCCAAGACCCTTATGTTTCCAGAACGTAAATTCGATCTGAAGTGAAGATTCATTATTGGCAGTTTGTGCGGTGTTGTGGAAAGAAGTTAGAACAAGGCCGCACCAGAGTCAAGCTGGATACTTGAAGTTAAGTGCAGGCCAAGACCCTTATGCTTCCAAAACGTAAACTCGATGTGAAGTATGGCAGGTTGTTCCCAGTTGTGGAAAGAAGTTAATACCTGGGCGCACTCTAGGCCAGTTGCATACTTGACGTTAAGTGCAGGCCAAGACCCTCATGCTCCCAAAACGTAAACTCGATCTTTAGTGAAGGTTCCTATGTGGCTGTGTGTTCCCAGTTGTGGAAAGAAGTTAGTCCCTGGGCGCACGATAGGACAGTTCCATACTTGAAGTTAAGTGCAGGACAAGACCCTGATGCTTCCAAAACGTAAACTTGCTCTTGAGTGAAGACTCATATGTGGCTGTGTGTTCCCATTTGCGGAAAGAAGTTAGTCCCTAGGCGCACGATAGGACAGTTCCATAATTGAAGTTAAGTGCAGGACAAGACCCTGATGCTTCCAAAACGTAAACTTGCTCTTTAGTGAAGATTCCTATGTGGCTGTGTATTCCCAGTTGTGGAAAGAAGTTAGTTCCTGGGCGTACTATAGGCCAGTTGCATACTTGAAGATAAGTGCAGGCCAAGAACATTATGCTTCTCAAACGTAAACTCGATCTCTAGTGATGATTCCTATATGGCTGGGTGTTCCCAGTTGTGGAAAGAAGTTAGTCCCTGGGCGCACGATAGGACAGTTGCATACTTGGAGTTAAGTGCAAGCCAAGACCATTATGCTTCCAAAACATAAACTCGATCTTTAAAGAAGATTCATAGGTGTCTGTGTGTTCCCACTTGTGGAAAGAAGTTGGAACCTGCGCGCAATCTAGGCAAGTTGCTTACTCTATTGTAAGTGCAGGCCAAGACCCTTATGCTTCCAAAACGTAAACTTGATCTCTAGTGAAGATTCCTATGTGGCTGTCTGTTCCCAGTTGTCAAAGAAGTTAGTCCCTGGGCGCACTATATGCCAGTTGCCTAATCGAAGTTAAGTGCAGGCCAAGAACCTTATTCTTCCAAAACGTAAACTTGATCTGAAGTGAATATTCATGTGCGGCAGTTTGTGCCCAGTTGTGGAAAGAAGTTAGAAAAAGGCCGCATTATAGGCAAGTTAGATACTCTATGGTAAGGGCATGCCAAGTCCCTTATGCTTCCAAAACGTATCATCGCTCTTAAGGTGAAGTCTCATTAGTGGCAGTGTGCTCGCAGTTCAGGAAAGAACTTAGAACAATGGCAGAGTATAAGCCACATGGATACTCTGAGTTAAGTGCACGTCCAGTCACTTAGGTTTCAAAACGTATAATCGCACTGAAGGTTAAGTCTCATTAGTGGCAGTGTGTACCCAGTTACGGAAAGAATCTGGAACAAGGGCGGACTAGAAGCTTTTTGGACACTCTGAGTTAAGGGCACACCAAGACGCTTATGCTTCCAAACATAAACGCGATCTTAAAGTGAAGATTCAAAAATGGCAGATTGTTCCCCGTTGTGGAAAGAAATTGGAACCTGGGCGTACTCTAGGCAAGTTTCATACTCTAAGGTAAGGGCACGCCAAGACCCTCATGCTTCCAAAACGTAAACTTGATCATTAGTGAAGATTCCTATGTGACTGTGTGTTCCGAGTTGTGGAAAGAAGTTAGTCCCTGGGCGCTCGATAGGACAGTTCCATACTTGAAGTTAAGTGCAGGACAAGACCCTGATGCTTCCAAAACGTAAACTTGATCTTTAGTGAAGATTCCTATGTGGCTGTGTATTCCCAGTTGTGGAAAGAAGTTAGTTCCTGGGCGTACTATAGGCCAGTTGCATACTTGAAGATAAGTGCAGGCCAAGAACATTATGCTTCTCAAACGTAAACTCGATCTCTAGTGATGATTCCTATATGGCTGGGTGTTCCCAGTTGTGGAAAGAAGTTAGTCCCTGGGCGCACGATAGGACAGTTGCATACTTGGAGTTAAGTGCAAGCCAAGACCATTATGCTTCCAAAACATAAACTCGATCTTTAAAGAAGATTCATAGGTGTCTGTGTGTTCCCACTTGTGGAAAGAAGTTGGAACCTGCGCGCAATCTAGGCAAGTTGCTTACTCTATTGTAAGTGCAGGCCAAGACCCTTATGCTTCCAAAACGTAAACTTGATCTCTAGTGAAGATTCCTATGTGGCTGTGTGTTCCCAGTTGTCAAAGAAGTTAGTCCCTGGGCGCACTATATGCCAGTTGCCTAATCGAAGTTAAGTGCAGGCCAAGAACCTTATTCTTCCAAAACGTAAACTTGATCTGAAGTGAATATTCATGTGCGGCAGTTTGTGCCCAGTTGTGGAAAGAAGTTAGAAAAAGGCCGCATTATAGGCAAGTTAGATACTCTATGGTAAGGGCATGCCAAGTCCCTTATGCTTCCAAAACGTATCATCGCTCTTAAGGTGAAGTCTCATTAGTGGCAGTGTGCTCGCAGTTCAGGAAAGAACTTAGAACAATGGCAGAGTATAAGCCACATGGATACTCTGAGTTAAGTGCACGTCCAGTCACTTAGGTTTCAAAACGTATAATCGCACTGAAGGTTAAGTCTCATTAGTGGCAGTGTGTACCCAGTTACGGAAAGAATCTGGAACAAGGGCGGACTAGAAGCTTTTTGGACACTCTGAGTTAAGGGCACACCAAGACGCTTATGCTTCCAAACATAAACGCGATCTTAAAGTGAAGATTCAAAAATGGCAGATTGTTCCCCGTTGTGGAAAGAAATCGGAACCTGGGCGTACTCTAGGCAAGTTTCATACTCTAAGGTAAGGGCACGCCAAGACCCTCATGCTTCCAAAACGTAAACTTGATCATTAGTGAAGATTCCTATGTGACTGTGTGTTCCGAGTTGTGGAAAGAAGTTAGTCCCTGGGCGCTCGATAGGACAGTTCCATACTTGAAGTTAAGTGCAGGACAAGACCCTGATGCTTCCAAAACGTAAACTTGATCTTTAGTGAAGATTCATATGTGGCTGTGTGTTACCATTTGCGGAAAGAAGTTAGTCCCTGGGTGCACGATAGGACAGTTCCATACTTGAAGTTAAGTGCAGGACAAGAACCTGATGCTTCCAAAACCTAAACTTACTCTTTAGTGAAGATTCATATGTGGCTGTGTATTCCCAGTTGTGGAAAGAAGTTAGTTCCTGGGCGTACTATAGGCCAGTTGCATACTTGAAGATAAGTGCAGGCCAAGAACATTAGGCTTCTCAAACGTAAACTCGATCTCTAGTGATGATTCAAATATGGCTGGGTGTTCCCAGTTGTGGAAAGAAGGTAGTCCCTGGGCGCACGATAGCACAGTTGCATACTTGAAGTTAAGTGCAGGCCAAGACCCTTATGCTTCCAAAACGTAAACTCGATGTGAAGTGAAGATTCCTATATGGCAGGTTGTTCCCAGTTGTGGAAAGAAGTTAATACCTGGGCGCACTCTAGGCCAGTTGCATACTTGAAGTTAAGTGCAGACCAAGACCCTCATGCTCCCAAAACTTAAACTCGATCTATAGTGAAGATTCCTATGTGGCTGTGTGTTCCCAGTTGTGGAAAGAAGTTAGTCCCTGGGCGCACGATAGGACAGTTGCATACTTGGAGTTAAGTGCAGGCCAAGACCCTTATGCTTGCAAAACGTAAACTCGATCTTTAAAGAAGATTCATAGGTGTCTGTGTGTTCCCAGTTGTGGAAAGAAGTTGGAACCTGCACGCAATCTAGGCAAGTTGCTTACTCTAATGTAAGAGCAGGCCAAGACCCTTATGCTTCCAAAACGTAAACTCAATGTGACGTGAAGATTCCTGTATGGCAGGTTGTTCCCAGTTGTGGAAAGAAGTTAGTCCCTGGGCGCACTCTAGGACAGTGGCATACTTGAAGTTAAGTGCAGGCCAAAACCCTTATGCTTCCAAAACGTAAACTCGATCTCTAGTGAAGATTCCTATGTGGCGGGTTGCAGATTGGATAAAACGACAGGACCCATCCATATGTTGTCTACAAAAGACCCATTTTGAACCTAAGGATACACCCAGACTGAAAGTGAAGGGATGGAGAAGCATCTTTCATGCCAATGGGCCTCAAAAGAAGGCCGGAGTAGCGATTCTCCTATCAGATAAATTAGATTTTAAACTAAAGACTGTAGTCAGAGATACAGAAGGACACTACATAATTCTTAAAGGGACTATCCGACAAGACGATGTAACAATTGTGAATATCTATGCCCCCAATATGGGAGAAACCAATTACATAAGAAAACTATTAATCAAGATAAAGAGTCATATTGATATGAATACAATAATAGTAGGAGATCTTAATACGCCTCTCTCAGAAATAGACAGATCATCGAGGCAGAAAATTAATAAAGAAATAAGAGCATTGAATGAAACATTGGACCAGATGGACCTCATCGACGTATATAGAACATTCCACCCTAAAACAACAGAATACTCATTCTTCTCAAGTGCACATGGAACCTTCTCCAGAATAGACCACATACTGGGTCACAAAGCAGGACTCAACCGATACCAAAAGACTGACATTATTCCCTGCATATTCTCTGATCACAATGCTTTGAAACTGGAGCTCAATCACCAGGAAAAGTTCAGAAGGAACTCAAACACCTGGAAGCTAAAGACCACCATGCTTAAGAATGCTTGGATCAACCAGGAGATCAAAGATGAACTTAAACAATTCATGGAAACCAATGAGAATGAAGACACCTCGGTCCAAAACCTATGGGATACAGCAAAGGCGGTTCTAAGGGGGAAATACATAGCCATCCAAGCCTCCCTCAAAAACATTGAAAAATCCAGAATACACCAGCTGTCTCTACACCTTAAAGAACTGGAGAATCAACAACAAATCAAACCAACTCCACATGCAAGAAGGGAAATAATCAAGATTAGAGCAGAGATCAATGAGGTAGAAACGAGAGATACAGTAGAACGTATCAATGAAACTAGAAGCTGGTTTTTTGAAAGAATCAATAAGATCGATAAACCATTGGCCACACTAATCCAAAAGAAAAGAGAGAAAGCCCAAATTAATAAAATTATGAATGAAAAGGGAGAGATCACAACTAACACCAAGGAAATAGAAACAATCATCAGAAATTATTACCAACAGTTCTATGCCAATAAGCTAAGCAACCTAGATGAAATGGATGCATTCCTGGAGAGCTACAAACTCCCAAAATTGAACCAGGAAGAAATTGACAACCTGAATAGACCGATATCTAGCAATGAGATTGAAGCAGTGATCAAAAACTTCCCAAAAAACAAGAGCCCAGGACCTGACGGATTCCCTGGGGAATTCTACCAAACTTTCAAAGAAGAAATAACACCAATTCTCCTGAAGCTGTTCCAAAAAATTGAAGCAGAAGGAAAACTTCCAGACTCTTTTTATGAAGCCAGCATTACCCTGATCCCCAAACCAGGCAAAGACCCTACCAAAAAGGAGAATTTCAGACCAATATCACTGATGAATATGGATGCAAAGATTCTCAACAAGATCCTAGCAAACAGGATCCAGCAGCACATTAAAAAGATTATCCACCATGACCAGGTGGGATTCATCTCTGGGTTGCAAGGTTGGTTCAACATTCGCAAATCAATCAGTGTGATAGAACACATCAATAAGAGAAGAGAGAAGAACCACATGGTCCTCTCAATTGATGCAGAAAAAGCATTTGACAAAATCCAGCATCTGTTCCTGATGAAAACGCTTCAAAGAATAGGGATAGAGGGAACATTCCTGAACTTCATAAAATCTATCTATGAAAGACCCACAGCAAATATCATCTTCAATGGGAAAAAGCTTGCAGCCTTCCCATTGAGATCAGAAACACGACAAGGATGCCCACTCTCACCACTCTTGTTCAACATAGTATTAGAAGTGCTAGCAACGGCAATCAGACAACAAAGAGAAATAAAACGTATCCAAATTGGCAAGGAAGAAGTCAAACTCTCTCTCTTCGCAGATGACATGATTCTTTATATGGAAAACCCCAAAGACTCCACCCCAAACTACTAGAACTCATACAGCAATTCAGTAACGTGGCAGGATACAAAGTCAATGTACAGAAATCAGTGGCTTTTTTATACACCAACAATGAAAATACAGAAAGGGAAATTAGAGAATCGATTCCATTTACTATAGCACCAAGAACCATAAGATACCTGGGCATGAACCTAACCAAAGAAGTAAAGGACCTATACTCGAGGAACTACAGAACACTCATGAAAGAAATTGAAGAAGACACAAAAAGATGGAAGACTGTTCCATGCTCTTGGATTGGAAGAATAAACATTGTTAAAATGTCTATACTGCCTAGAGGAATCTATACTTTTAATGCCATTCCGATCAAAATTCCACCGATATTTTTCAAAGAGCTGGAGCAAATAATCCTAAAATTTGTATGGAGCCAGAAGAGACCCCGAATTGCTAAGGAAATGTTGAAAAACAAAAACAAAACTGGCGGCATCACGTTACCCGATTTCAAGCTTTACTACAAAGCTGTGATCACCAAGACAGCGTGGTACTGGCATAAAAACAGACACATAGACCAGTGGAACAGAGTGGAGAGCCCAGATATGGAACCTCAACTCTATGGTCAAATAATCTTCGACAAAACAGGAAAAAATATTCAATGGAAAAAAGACAGTCTCTTCAATAAATGGTGCTGGGAAAACTGGACAGCGATATGTAGAAGAATGAAACTCGACCATTCTCTTACACCGTACACAAAGATAAACTCGAAATGGATAAAAGACCTCAACATGAGACAGGAATCTATCAGAATCCTAGAGGAGAACGTAGGCAGTAACCTCTTCGATATCAGCCACAGCAAATTTTTTCAAGATATGTCTCCAAAGGCCAAGGAAAAAAAAGCAAAAATGAACTTTTGGGACTTCCTCAAGATCAAAAGCTTCTGCACAGCAAAGGAAACAGTCAACCAAACAAAGAGGCAACCCACGGAATGGGAGAAGATATTTGCAAATGACAGTACAGACAAAAGGTTGATATCCAGGATCTATAAAGAACTTCTCAAACTCAACACACACAAAACAGATAATCATATCAAAAAATGGGCAGAAGATATGAACAGACACTTCTCCAATGAAGACATACAAATGGCTATCAGACACATGAAAAAATGTTCATCATCACTAGCCATCAGGGAGATTCAAATTAAAACCACATTGAGATACCACCTGACACCAGTTAGAATGGCCAAAATTAGCAAGACAGGAAACAACGTGTGTTGGAGAGGATGTGGAGAAAGAGGAACCCTCTTACACTGTTGGTGGGAATGCAAGTTAGTGCAGCCACTTTGGAGAACAGTGTGGAGATTCCTGAAGAAATTAAGAATAGAGCTTCTCTATGACCCTGCAATTGCACTGCTGGGTATTTACCCCAAAGATACAGATGTAGTGAAAAGAAGAGCCATCTGTACCCCAATGTTTATTGCAGCAATGGCTACGGTCGCCAAACTGTGGAAAGAACCAAGATGCCCTTCAACGGATGAATGGATAAGGAAGATGTGTTCCATATACACAATGGAGTATTATGCCTCCATCAGAAAGGACGAATACCCAACTTTTGTAGCAACATGGACGGGACTGGAAGAAATTATGCTGAGCAAAATAAGTCAAGCAGAGAGAGTCAAGTATCATATGGTCTCACTAATTTGTGGAGCATAACAAATAACATGGAGGACATGGGGAGATGGAGAGGAGAGGGAGTTGAGGGAAACTGGAAGGGGAGATGAACCATGAGAGACTATGGACTCTGAAAAACAACTAGAGGGTTATGAAGGGGTGGCGGGGGAGTGGGAGGGTTGGGAGATTGAGGGACCAGGTGGTGGGTAATAGGAGGGCACGTACTGCATGGAGCACTGGGTGTGATGCCAAAACAATGAACACTGTTATGCTGTAAATAAAAAAATAAAAATAAAAAAAAAGAAAAAAAAAGAATCCTATGTGGCTGTGTGTTCCCAGTTGTGGAAAGAAGTTAGTCCCTGGGCGCACTATATGCCAGTTGCCTAATCGAAGTTAAGTGCAGGCCAAGAACCTTATTCTTCCAAAACGTAAACTCGATCTTTAGTGAAGATTCATATGTGGATGTGTGTTCCCAGTTGTGGAAAGAAGATAGAACCTGGGCACACTATAGGCCAGTTGCATACTCAACGTTAAGAACAGGCCAAGACCCTTATGTTTCCAGAACGTAAATTCGATCTGAAGTGAAGATTCATTAGTGGCAGTTTGTGCGGTGTTGTGGAAAGAAGTTAGAACAAGGCTGCAGCAGAGTCAAGCTGGATACTTGAAGTTAAGTCCAGGCCAAGACCCTTATGCTTCCAAAACGTAAACTCGATGTGAAGTGAAGATTCCTATGTGGCTGTGTGTTCCCATTTGTGGAAAGAAGTTAGTACCTGGGTGCACTCTAGGCCAGTTGCATCTTCTAATTTAAGTGCATGCTAAGAACCTTATGCTTCCAAAACATAAACTCGACCTTTAGTGAAGATTCCTATGTGACTGTGTGTTCCCAGTTGTGGAAAGAAGTTAGAACCTGGGCGCACTATACGCAAGTTGCATACTCTAAGTTAAGAACAGGCCTAGACCCTTATGTTTCCAGAACGTAAACTCCATCTTTAGTGAAGATTCCTATGTGGCAGTTTGTGCCGTTCTGTGGAAAGAAGTTGGAACAAGGCCACATTAGAGGCAAGTTGGAGAGCCTAAGGTAAGTTCATGCCCAGTCCCTTATGCTTCCAAAACCTATAATCGCTCTTAAGTTTGAGTCTCCTAAGTGGAAGTGAGTTCCCAGGTGAGGGAAGATCTGAGAACAAGGGACGACTCTAAGCATGTTGGTTCCTTTGAGATGAATTCAAGTGAAGTCTCTTAGGCTTCCAAAACCTACAAACGCACTGAAGATGAACACTCCTAAATGGCAGTGATTTCCCAGTTGAGGAAAGGCGTTAGAACAAGGGCGGACTCTAGGCTGGTTGGACACTCTGAGTTCAGTGCTCGCCAGTGCCCTTCTGCTTCCAAAACGTAACATGACGCTGAATACGAAATCCCATTCTGGCAGTGTTGGGCCAGTTGAGGAAAGAAGTTAGAACAAGGACGAACTGGAGGCAAGTTGGATACTCTGAAGGAAGTGCACACCAAGTCCCTTAGACTTCCAAAACGTTTCATCGCTCTTCAGGTGAAGTCTCATTAGTGGCAGTGTGTTCGCAGGTCAGGAAAGAACTTAGAACAAAGGCGGATTATAAGCAAGTTGGAAGCTCTAAGTAAAATGCAGGCTGAGGCCCTTAGGCTTCCGAAACTTCTAAATGCTCTTAAGTCGAAGAGGCCTATGCGGCTGTGTGTTCCCGGTTCAGGAAAGAACTTAGAACAAGGGCAGACTAGAAGCCAGTTGGATACTCTGAGTTAAGTGCACGTCCAGTCCCATATGCTTCCAAAACGTATAATGGCACTTAAGGTGAGGTCTCATAAGTGGCAGTGTGTTCCCAGTTAAGGAAAGAATTTAGAACAAGGGCGGACAAGAAGCTTCTTGGATACTCTAAGTTAAGTGAACACAAAGACGCTTATGCTTCCAAAACGTCAACGCGATCTTAACGTGAAGATAAAAAATGGCAGTTTGTGCCCAGTTGTGGAAGAAGTTAGACCCTGGGCGCACTATAGGCAAGTTGCATACTCGAAGGGATGTGCAGCCCAAGACCCTTCTGCTTCCAAAACGTAAACTTGATCTGAAGTGAATATTCATGTGCGGCAGTTTGTGCCCAGTTGTGGAAAGAAGTTCGAAAAAGGCCGCATTATAGGCAAGTTGGATACTCTATGGGAAGGGCATGCCAAGTCCCTTATGCTTCCAAAACGTATCATCGCTCTGAAGGTGAAGTGTCATTAGTGGCAGTGTGCTCGCAGTTCAGGAAAGAACTTAGAACAAAGGCGGACTATAAGCAAGTTGGAAGCTCCAAGTAAAATGCAGAGCAAGGCCCTTAGGCTTCCAAAACGTATAAAAGCTCTTGAGGCGAAAGGCCTATGTGGCCGTGTATTCCCAGTTCAGGAAAAACGTAGAACAAAGGCAGAGTATAAGCAACATGGATACTCTGAGTTAAGTGCACGTCCAGTCACATAAGTTTCGAAACGTATAATCGCACTGAAGGTTAAGTCTCATTAGTGGCAGTGTGTACCCAGTTACGGAAAGAATCTGGAACAAGGGCGGACTAGAAGCTTTTTGGACACTCTGAGTTAAGGGCACACCAAGACGCTTATGCTTCCAAACATGAACGCGATCTTAAAGTGAAGATTCAAAAATGGCAGATTATTCCCCGTTGTGGAAAGAAATTGGAACCTGGGCGTACTCTAGGCAAGTTTCATACTCTAAGGTAAGGGCACGCCAAGACCCTCATGCTTCCAAAACGTAAACTTGATCATTAGTGAAGATTCGTATGTGGCTGTGTGTTCCCAGTTGTGGAAAGCAGGTAGTCCCTGGGCGCACGATAGGCCACTTGCATACTTGAAGTTAAGTGCAGGCCAAGACCCTTATGCTTCCAAAACGTAAACTCGATATGAAATGAAGATTCCTATATGGCAGGTTGTTCCCAGTTGTGGAAAGAAGTTAATACCTGGGCGCACTCTAGGCCAGTTGCATACTTGACGTTAAGTGCAGGCCAAGACCCTCATGCTCCCAAAACGTAAACTCGATCTTTAGTGAAGATTCCTATGTGGCTGTGTGTTCCCTGTTGTGGAAAGAAGTTAGTCCCTGGGCGCACGATAGGACAGTTCCATACTTGAAGTTAAGTGCAGGACAAGACCCTGATGCTTCCAAAACGTAAACTTGCTCTTGAGTGAAGATTCCTATGTGGCTGTGTGTTCCCAGTTGCGGAAAGAAGTTAGTCCCTGGGCGCACGATAGGACAGTTCCATACTTGAAGTTAAGTGCAGGACAAGACCCTGATGCTTCCAAAACGTAAACTTGCTCTTGAGTGAAGATTCCTATGTGGCTGTGTGTTCCCAGTTGCGGAAAGAAGTTAGTCCCTGGGCGCACGATGGGACAGTTGCATACTTGGAGTTAAGTGCAGGCCAAGACCCTTATGCTTCCAAAACGTAAACTCGATCTTTAAAGAAGATTCATAGGTGTCTGTGTGTTCCCAGTTGTGGAAAGAAGTTGGAACCTGCGCGCAATCTAGGCAAGTTGCTTACTCTAATGTAAGTGCAGGCCAAGACCCTTATGCTTCCAAAACGTAAACTCAATGTGACGTGAAGATTTCTATACGGCAGGTTGTTCCCAGTTGTGGAAAGAAGTTAGTCCCTGGGCGCACTCTAGGACAGTTGCATACTTGGAGTTAAGTTCAGGCCAAGACCCTTATGCTTCCAAAACGTAAACTCAATCTCTAGTGAAGATTCCTATGTGGCTGTGTGTTCCCAGTTTTGGAAAGATGTTAGAAACTGGGCGCACTATACACAAGTTGCATACTCTAAGTTAAGAACAGGCCTAGACCCTTATGTTTCCAGAACGTAAACTCCATCTTTAGTGAAGATTCCTATGTGGCAGTTTGTGCCGTATTGTGGAAAGAAGTTGGAACAAGGCCACATTAGAGGCAAGTTGGGGAGCCTAAGGTAAGTTCAAGCCCAGTCCCTTATGCTTCCAAAACCTATAATCGCTCTTAAGTTTAAGTCTCCTAAGTGGAAGTGAGTTCCCAGGTGAGGGAAGATCTGAGAACAAGGGACGACTCTAAGCATGTTGGTTCCTTTGAGATAAATTCAAGTGAAGTCTCTTAGGCTTCCAAAACCTACAAACGCACTGAAGATGAACACTCCTACATGGCAGTGATTTCCCAGTTGAGGAAAGGCCTTAGAACAAGGGCGGACTCTAGGCTGGTTGGACACTCTGAGTTCAGTGCTCGCCAATGCCCTTCTGCTTCCAAAACGTAACATGACGCTGAATACGAAATCCCATTCTGGCAGTGTTGGGCCAGTTGAGGAAAGAAGTTAGAACAAGGACGAACTGGAGGCAAGTTGGATACTCTGAAAGAAGTGCACACCAAGTCCCTTAGACTTCCAAAACGTTTCATCGCTCTTCAGGTGAAGTCTCATTAGTGGCAGTGTGTTCGCAGGTCAGGAAAGAACTTAGAACAAAGGCGGATTATAAGCAAGTTGGAAGCTCTAAGTAAAATGCAGGCTAAGGCCCTTAGGCTTCCGAAACTGATAAATGCTCTTAAGTCGAAGAGGCCTATGCGGCTGTGTGTTCCCGGTTCAGGAAAAAACTTAGAACAAGGGCAGACTAGAAGCCAGTTGGAGACTCTGAGTTAAGTGCACGTCCAGTCCCATATGCTTCCAAAACGTATAATGGCACTTAAGGTGAGGTCTCATAAGTGGCAGTGTGTTCCCAGTTAAGGAAAGAATTTAGAACCAGGGCGGACAAGAAGCTTCTTGGATACTCTAAGTTAAGTGAACACAAAGACGTTTATGCTTCCAAAACGTCAACGCGATCTTAACGTGAAGATAAAAAATGGCAGTTTGTGCCCAGTTGTGGAAGAAGTTAGACCCTGGGCGCACTATAGGCAAGTTGCATACTCGAAGGGATGTGCAGCCCAAGACCCTTCTGCTTCCAAAACGTAAACTTGATCTGAAGTGAATATTCATGTGCGGCAGTTTGTGCCCAGTTGTGGAAAGAAGTTCGAAAATGGCCGCATTATAGGCAAGTTGGATACTCTATGGTAAGGGCATGGCAAGTCCCTTATGCTTCCAAAATGTTTCATCGCTCTGAAGGTGAAGTCTCATTAGTGGCAGTGTGCTCGCAGTTCAGGAAAGAACTTAGAACAAAGGCGGACTATAAGCAAATTGGAAGCTCCATGTAAAATGCAGAGCAAGGCCCTTAGGCTTCCAAAACGTATAAAAGCTCTTGAGGCGAAAGGCCTATGTGGCCGTGTATTCCCAGTTCAGGAAAAATGTAGAACAAAGGCAGAGTATAAGCCACATGGATACTCTGAGTTAAGTGCACGTCCAGTCACTTAGGTTTCGAAACGTATAATCGCACTGAAGGTTAAGTCTCATTAGTGGCAGTGTGTACCCAGTTACGGAAAGAATCTGGAACAAGGGCGGACTAGAAGCTTTTTGGACACTCTGAGTTAAGGGCACACCAAGACGCTTATGCTTCCAAACATGAACGCGATCTTAAAGTGAAGATTCAAAAATGGCAGATTGTTCCCCGTTGTGGAAAGAAATTGGAACCTGGGCGTACTCTAGGCAAGTTTCATACTCTAAGGTAAGGGCACGCCAAGACCCTCATGCTTCCAAAACGTAAACTTGATCATTAGTGAAGATTCGTATGTGGCTGTGTGTTCCCAGTTGTGGAAAGCAGGTAGTCCCTGGGCGCACGATAGGCCACTTGCATACTTGAAGTTAAGTGCAGGCCAAGACCCTTATGCTTCCAAAACGTAAACTCGATGTGAAGTGAAGATTCCTATATGGCAGGTTGTTCCCAGTTGTGGAAAGAAGTTAATACCTGGGCGCACTCTAGGCCAGTTGCATACTTGACGTTAAGTGCAGGCCAAGACCCTCATGCTCCCAAAACGTAAACTCGATCTTTAGTGAAGATTCCTATGTGGCTGTGTGTTCCCAGTTGTGGAAAGAAGTTAGTCCCTGGGCGCACGATAGGACAGTTCCATACTTGAAGTTAAGTGCAGGACAAGACCCTGATGCTTCCAAAACGTAAACTTGCTCTTGAGTGAAGATTCCTATGTGGCACTTTGTGCCGTTCTGTGGAAAGAAGTTGGAACAAGGCACATTAGAGGCAAGTTGGAGAGCCTAAGGTAAGTTCATGCCCAGTCCCTTATGCTTCCAAAACCTATAATCGCTCTTAAGTTTAAGTCTCCTAAGTGGAAGTGAGTTCCCAGGTGAGGGAAGATCTGAGAACAAGGGACGACTCTAAGCATGTTGGTTCCTTTGAGATAAATTCAAGTGAAGTCTCTTAGGCTTCCAAAACCTACAAACGCACTGAAGATGAACACTCCTAAATGGCAGTGATTTCCCAGTTGAGGAAAGGCGTTAGAACAAGGGTGGACTCTAGGCTGGTTGGACACTCTGAGTTCAGTGCTCGCCAATGCCCTTCTGCTTCCAAAACGTAACATGACGCTGAATACGAAATCCCATTCTGGCAGTGTTGTGCCAGTTGAGGAAAGAAGTTAGAACAAGGACGAACTGGAGGCAAGTTGGATACTCTGAAAGAAGTGCACACCTGCGTTCTCCTCAAGGATTTTGATGGATTCCTTTCTCACATTGAGGTCCTTCATCCATTTGGAGTCTATTTTCGTGTGTGGTGCAAGGAAGTGTTCCAATTTCATTTTTCTGCATGTGGCTGTCCAATTTTCCCAGCACCATTTATTGAAGAGGCTGTCTTTTTTCCATTGGACATTCTTTCCTGCTTTGTCGAAGATTGGTTGACCATAGAGTTGAGGGTCGATTTCTGGGCTCTCTATTCTGTTCCACTGGTCTATGTGTCTGTTTTTGTGCCAGTACCATGCTGTCTTGATGATGACAGCTTTGTAATAGAGCTTGACGTCCGGAATTGTGATGCCACCAACTTTGGCTTTGTTCTTCAATATTCCTTTGGCTATTCGAGGTCTTTTCTGGTTCCATATAAATTTTAGGATTATTTGTTCCATTTCTTTGAAAAAAATGGATGGTATTTTGATAGGGATTGCATTAAATGTGTAGATTGCTTTAGGTAGCATAGACATTTTCACAATATTTATTCTTCCAATCCAGGAGCATGGAACATTTTTCCATTTTTTTGTGTCTTCCTCAATTTCTTTCATGAGTACTTTATAATTTTCTGTGTGTAGATTCTTAGTCTCTTTGCTTAGGTTTATTCCTAGGTATCTTATAGTTTTGTGTACAATTGTGAATGGGATTGACTCCTTAATTTCTCTTTCTTCAGTCTTGTTGTTGGTGTACAGAAATGCAACTGATTTCTGTGCATTGATTTTATATCCTGACACTTTACTGAATTCCTGTACAAGTTCTAGCAGTTTTGGAGTGGAGTCTTTTGGGTTTTCCACATATAGTATCATATCATCTGCGAAGAGTGATAGTTTGACTTCTTCTTTACCAATTTGGATGCCTTTAATTTCTTTTTGTTGTCTGATTGCTGAGGCTAGGACTTCTAATACTATGTTGAATAGCAGTGGTGATAATGGACATCCCTGCCGTGTTCCTGACCTTAATGGAAAAGCTTTCAGTTTTTCTCCATTGAGAATGATATTTGCGGTGGGTTTTTCATAGATGGCTTTGATAATATTGAGGTATGTGCCCTCTATCCCTACACTTTGAAGAGTTTTGATCAGGAAGGGATGCTGTACTTTGTCAAATGCTTTTTCAGCATCTATTGAGAGTATCATATGGTTCTTGTTCTTTCTTTTATTAATGTGTTCTATCACATTGATTGATTTGCGGATGTTGAACCAAACCTGCAGCCCTGGAATAAATCCCACTTGATCGTGGTGAATAATCCTTTTAATGTACTGTTGAATCCTATTGGCTAGTATTTTGGCGAGAATTTTTGCGTCTGTGTTCATCAAGGATATTGGTCTGTAGTTCTCTTTTTTGGTGGGATCCTTGTCTGGTTTTGGGATCAAGGTGATGCTGGCCTCATAGAATGAGTTTGGAAGTTTTCCTTCCATTTCTATTTTTTGGAACAGTTTCAGGAGAATAGGAATGAGTTCTTCTTTAAATGTTTGGTAGAATTCCCCTGGGAAGCCGTCTGGCCCTGGGCTTTTGTTTGTTTGGAGATTTTTGATGACTGTTTCAATCTCCTTACTGGTTATGGGCCTGTTCAGGTTTTCGATTTCTTCCTGGTTCAGTTGTGGTAGTTTATATGTCTCTAGGAATGCATCCATTTCTTCCAGATTGGCCAATTTGTTGGCGTAGAGTTGCTCATAGTATGTTCTTATAATTGTCTGTATTTCTTTGGTGTTAGTTGTGATCTCTCCTCTTTCATTCATGATTTTATTGATTTGGGTCCTTTCTCTTTTCTTTTTGATGAGTTTGGCCAGGGGTTTATCAATCCTATTGATTCTTTCAAAGAACCAGCTCCTAGTTTCATTGATTTTTTCTATTGTTTTTTTGGTTTCTATTTCATTGATTTCTGCTCTGATCTTTATGATTTCTCTTCTCCTGCTGGGTTTAGGGTTTCTTTCTTGTTCTTTCTCCAGCTCCTTTACGCGTAGGGTTAGGTTGTGTACTTGAGACCTTTCTTGTTTCTTGAGAAAGGCTTGTACCGCTATATATTTTCCTCTCAGGACTGCCTTTGCTGTGTCCCACAGATTTTGAACTGTTGTGTTTTCATTATCATTTGTTTCCATGAATTTTTTCAATTCTTCTTTAATTTCCTGGTTGACCCATTCATTCTTTAGAAGGATGCTGTTTAGTCTCCATGTATTTGGGTTCTTTCCAGCTTTCGTCTTGTGATTGAGTTCTAGCTTCAGAGCATTGTGGTCTGAAAATATGCAGGGAATAATCCTAATCTTTTGATACCGGTTGAGACCTGATTTGTGACCCAGGATGTGATGTATTCTGGAGAAGGTTCCATGTGCACTAGAGAAGAATGTGTATTCTGTTGCTTTGGGATGAAATGTTCTGAATATATCTGTGATGTCCATCTGGTCCAGTGTGTCATTTAAGGCCTTTATTTCCTTGTTGATCTTTTGCTTGGATGATCTGTCCATTTCAGTGAGGGGAGTGTTAAAGTCCCCTACTATTATTGTATTATTATTGATGTGTTTCTTTGATTTTGTTATTAATTGGTTGATATAGTTGGCTGCTCCCACGTTAGGGGCATAGATATTTAAAATGGTTAGATCTTCTTGTTGGACAGACCCTTTGAGTAGGATATAGTGTCCTTCCTCATCTCTTATTATAGTCTTTGGCTTAAAATCTAATTGATCTGATATAAGGATTGCCACCCCAGCTTTCTTCTGATGCCCATTAGCATGGTAAATTGTTTTCCACCCCCTCACTTTAAATCTGGAGGTGTCTTCGCGTCTAAAATGAGTTTCTTGTAGGCAACATACTGATGGGTTTTGTTTTTTTATCCATTCTGATACCCTGTGTTTTTTGATTGGGGCATTTAGCCCATTAACATTCAGGGTAACTATTGAGAGATATGAATTTAGTGCCATTAGTAGCCTGTAAGGTGACTGTTACTGTATATTGTCTCTGTACCTTTCTGATCTACTACTTTTAGGCTCTCTCTTTGCTTAGAGGACCCCTTTCAATATTTCCTGGAGAGCTGGTTTGGGGTTTGCAAATTCTTTCAGTTTTTGTTTGTCCTGGAAGCTTTTTATCTCTCCTTCTATTTTCAATGATAGCCTAGCTGGATAGAGTATTCTTGGCTGCATGTTTTTCTCGTTGAGTGCTCTGAATATATCATGCCAGCTCTTTCTGGCCTGCCAGGTCTCTGTGGATAAGTCTGCCGCCAATCTAATATTTTTACCATTGTATGTTACTGATTTCTTTTCTCGGGCTGCTTTCAGGATTTTCTCTTTGTCACTAAGACTTGTAAATTTTACTATTAGGTGACGGGGTGTGGACCTATTCTTGTTGACTTTGAGGGGGGATCTCTGCATCTCCTGGATTTTAATGCTTGTTCCCTTTGCCATATTAGGGAAATTCTCTCCAATGATTCTCTCCAATAGACCCTCTGCTCCCCTCTCTGTTTCTTCTTCTTCTGGAATCCCAATTATTCTAATGTTGTTTCGTCTTATGGTGTCACTTATCTCTCGAATTCTCCCCTCATGGTCCAGTAGCTGTTTGTCCCTCTTTTGCTCGGCTTCCTTATTCTCTGTCATTTGGTCTTCTATATCACTAATTCTTTCTTCTGCCTCATTGATCCTAGCAGTGAGAGCCTCCATTTTTGATTGCACCTCATTAATAGCTTTTTTGATTTCAACTTGGTTAGACTTTAGTTCTTTAATTTCTCCAGAAAGGGCTTTAATATCTCCAGAGAGGGTTTCTCTAATTCTTCCATGCCTTTTTCGAGCCCGGCTAGAATGTTCAGAATCGTCATTCTGAACTCTTGATCTGACATAGTACCAATGTCTGTGTTGATTAGGTCCCTAGCCTTCGGTACTGTCTCTTGTTCTTTTGTTTGTGGTGATTTTTTCCGCCTTGTCATTTTGTCCAGATAAGAGGATATGAAGGAGCAAATAAACTACTAATAGGGTGGCAAAGACCCCGGAAAAATGCGCTGTAACCAAATCAGAAGAGACCCCAAATTGTGGGGGGGGGGGGGAAGGGGATAAAAAACAGGTTCTGAAAAAAAAAGAAAAAAAAAAAAAGAAAAAAATTTAAAAAATAAAACAAATAAAAAAATATAAAAAAGAAAGAAAAAATATATATATTTAGATGAACTAGTCAAAAAACGTTAAAAAAGAAAAGGGTAAAAGTTTTTAAAAAAATTTAGCAGAAGAAGAAAAAAGAAAAAAGAAAAAAAAATTGAAAAAAGAAAAAAAAATAAAAAATTGAAAAAAGAAAAAAAAATTGAAGTAGCCGCAAGACTAAAGAATCATGGGGAGAAAGCCATGAGTTCTGTGCTTTGGTTTCTCCTCCTCTGGAATTGCTCTGCTGTCTTAGGAATTGAATCTGCTTTCTCCTTGATAGATGAACTTCGTCCTGGCTGGATATTTTGTTGATCTTCTGGGGGAGGGGCCTGTTGTAGTGAATCTCAAGTGTCTTTGCCCGAGGCGGGATTGCACCGCCCTTACCGGCGGCCGGACTAAGTAATCGGCTCGGGTTCGCTTTTGGGAGCTTCTGTTCCCTGAATGCTTTCCGTAGAGTTCCGGAGGAAGGGAATGAAAATGGCGGCCTCCCAGTCTCCGGCCCGGAGGAGCCGAGAGCCTGGGGCCCCACTCCTCAGTGCACCCCCAGAGGACAGCACCCAATCACTCCCGTATCCCCAGCCTCTAGCCACGCTCCGAGCTCACCCAGCCCGCGACCAGTTCAAGGTAACCCCGAGCTGAGAGTTCAGTCCTCGGCTCTGTCTTTGCAGCCGGTTTCTCCGTTCTAATACCTGCGAGCTCTCCGACACTCTGACACCCCCGATCCTTCTGTGACCTTGCGGGGCCTGGGGCCACGCTGGCCCCGCGTGGGCTTCACCCCGGTTTAGCCCCTGGAGCAATGTCCCTCAGTGGAACAGACTTTTAAAAGTCCTGATTTTGTGCTCCGTTGCTCCGCCGCTTGCCGGGAGCCGGCCCCTCCCCCCGCGGTCTATCTTCCCGTCGTTTTAGATTCACTTCTCCGCCAGTCCTACCTTTCAGAATGTGGTTGATTTTCTGTTTCTAGAGTTGCTGTTCTTCTTCTCTTCGCTCTCCCGTTGGATTTGTAGGTGTTTGCTATGTTTAGATAAGCTATCGAGCTGATCTCCTGTTACCTGATGTAGTCTCAGGCTGCTACTTCTCCGCCATCTTGACTCCTCCCCCTCTATTTTTAAATTTTTTTAATTTTAACTTAGTTTAGTCTAGTTATTCTTTTTTAATTTTTATTTTCTACTATACATATAGAGTTAAATTTCAAGGTAATCCCCTTTCCCCAATCAATGCTACCCCTATAGGCAAACCAGTTTCTAATCCCCCGGTAACTTAGGAAAGTTGAGTCCCTTAACAAAAACGTCAAGATACATCCAGGAAGAGTCAAAATAAACTTCCTCGCCCACACTGAGAATTTATAACCACTCTCCCAATTTTTCCTTCTGTCAGTGTTTCTGTGAATTTGTGTTTGTCCTGATAGTATATAAATCTTATACTCGGGGTTCTCTCTGATGAGGTTCTTCCCTTTTTTTGCTTATATATATGTATTTTTTTCTCTTGTCATATACTTTTATCAGTAAACTAGATCTTTTTTTTCCCATTTTATTTATTTTTTCAGCGTAACAGTATTCATTGCTTTTGCACAACACCCAGTGCTCCATGCAAAACGTGCCCTCCCCATTACCCACCACCTGTTCCCCCAACCTCCCACCCCTGACCCTTCAAAATCCTCAGGTTGTTTTCCAGAGTTCATAGTCTCTTATGGTTCGCCTCCCCTTCCAAATATTTTTTTAAATAAACATATAATGTATTTTTATCCCCAGGGGTACAGGTCTGTGAATCGCCAGGTTTACACACTTCACAGCACTCACGATAGCACATACCCTCCCCAATGTCCATAGCACCCTCCCCCTCTCCCAATCCCACCTCCCCCCAGCAACCCCCAGTTTGTTTTGTGAGATTAAGAGTCATTTATGATTTGTCTCCCTCCCAATCCCATCTTGTTTCATTTATTCTTCTCCTCTTAAGGAGAAGATCCATGAGTGGCAGTTTGTTCCCAGTTGTGGAAAGAAGTTAGAATATGGGCGCATTATAGGCAAGTTGGATACTCTAAGTAAAGTGCACGTCAAGACCCTTATGCTTCTGAAAAGTATAATCGCTGTTAAGGCTAAGTCTCATAAGTGGCAGGTTGTTCCTATTTGAGGAAAGAATTTAGAACATGGGCGGACTACCAGCATGTGGGATACTCTCTGAGTTAAGTGCAGGCAAAGATGCTTATGCTTCCAAAACGTAAACTTGATCTTAAGGTGAAGGTTCATAAGTGCCGGATTGTTCCCAGTGGTGCAAAAAGTTCAAACAAGGGCGCACTATAGGCAAGTTGGATACTCTAAGTTAAGTGGATGCCAAGTCCCGTATGCTTCCAAAATGTATAATCACTCTTAAGGTGAAGTCTCATATGTGGCATTGGGTTCCGACGTGAGGAAAGATGTTAAAACAAGGGCAAACTCTAAGCATGTTGGATACTCTGAGTTAAGTTCAAGTGAATGCCCTTATGCTTCCAAAACCTATAAATGCACTTAAGGTAAACACTCATAAATGGCAGTGTTTTCCCAGTTGAGAGAATGTGTTAGAACAAGGGCGGACTCTAGGGAGGTTTGAGACTCTGAGATAAGTGCTTGCCAATGCGCTTATGCTTCCAAAACATATAATCCCGCTTAATACAAAAACCGATTCTGGCTGTGTTTTCCCAGTTGTGGAAAGAAGTTAGAACAAGGGTGCACTATAGGCAAGTTGGATACTCTAAGTTAAGTGCACACCAAGTCCCTTATGCTTCCAAAACGTATAATTGCTCTTAAGGTTAAGTCTCTTATGTGGCAGTGTGTTCCCACGTGAGGAAAGATGTCAAAACAAGGGCAACTTTAAGCATCATGGATACTCTGAGTTAAGTTCAAGTGAAGGCCCTTATACTTCCAAAACCTATAAGCGCACTTAGGGCAGACACTCATACATCGCAGTGTTTTCCCAATTGAGGAAATGTGTTAGAACAAGGGCAGTCTCTAGGCAGGTTTGCAACTCTGAGATAAGTGCTCACAAATCCGCTTATACTTCCAAACCGTATAATCCCGCTTAATACGAAAACCGATTCTGGCTGTGTTTTCCCAGTTGAGGAAAGAAGTTAGAACAAGCACGGACTCTAGGCATGTTGGATACTCTGAACTAAGTGGATACCAAGTCCCTTATGCTTCCAAAACATATAATCGCTCTTAAAGTTAAGTCTCCTAATTGGCAGTGTGTTCCCAGTTCAGGAAAGAACTTAGAACAAGGGCAGACTATAAGCAAGTTGGATGCTCTAAGAAAAATGCAGGACAAGTACCTTATGCTTCCAAAATGTAAACTCGATCTTAAGGTGAAGATTCATAAGTGGCAGTTTGTTCCCAGTTGTGAAAAGAAGTTAGAACATTGGGGCACTAAAGGCAAGTTGGATACTCTAAGTTAAGTGCACGCAAGGATACTTATGCTTCCGAAATATATATTCGCTCTTAAGGCTAAGTCTCATAAGTGGCAGTGTGTTCTCAGTTAAGGAAAGAACTTAGAACATGGGCGGACAACAAGCATGTTGGATACACTCAGTTAAGTGCAGGCAAAGACGCTTATGCTTCCAAAACATAAACTCGATCTTAAGATGAAGATTCATAAGTGGCCATTTTTTCCCAGTGGTGGAAAGAAGTTAGAACAAGGGCACACTCTGGGCAAGTTGGATACTCTAAGTGAAGTGGACGCCAAGTTCCTTATGCTTCCAAAACGTGAACTCGATCGTAAGGTGAAGATTCATAAGTGGCAGTTTGTTCCTAGTTGTGGAAAGAAGTTAGAACATGGGCGCATTAAAGGCAAGTTGGATACTCTAAGTTAAGTGCATGCCAACTCCCTTATGCTTCCAAAACATATAATTGCTCTTAAGGTTAAGTCTCATAAGTGGCAGTGTGTTCCCAGTTTAGGAAAGAACTTAGAACAAGGGCAGACTACAAGCAAGTTGGATGCTCTAAGTAAAATGCAGGCCAAGACCCTTATGCTTCCAAAACGTAAACTCGACCTTAAGGTGAAGATCCATCAGTGACACTTTGTTCCCTTTTGTGGAAAAAAGTTAGAACAAGGGTAGAGTATAGGCAAGTTGGATACTCTAATTTAAGTGCACGCCAAGTCCCTTATGCTTCCAAAACGTAAACTCGATCGTAAGGTGAAGATTCATAAGTGACAGTTTTTTCCCACTTGTGGAAAGAAGTTAGAACATGGGCTCACTAGGGCAAGTTGATTACTCTAATTTAAGTGCAGGCCAAGACTCTTATGCTCCCAAAACTTATAATCTTTTAAGGTTAAGTCTCATGAGTGGAAGTGTGTTCCTAGTAAATGAAAGAACTTAGAACAAAGACGGACTATAACCTTGTTGGATACTCTGAGTTAACTGCACACAAGGACGCTTATGCTTTCAAAACGTAAACTCGATCTTAAGGTTAAGATTCATAAGTGGCAGTTTGTTCCCAGTGGTGGAAAGAAGTTAGAACATGGGTGCACTTTAGGCAAGTTGGATATACTAAGTTAAGTGCACGCCAAGTCCCTTATGCTTCCAAAACGTATAATCGCTCTGAAGGTTAAGTCTTATATGTGGCTGTGTTCCCACATGAGGAAAGATGGATACTCTGAGTTAAATTCAAGTGAAGGACCTTATGCTTCCAAAACCTATAAACGCACTTAAGGCAAACACTCATAAATGGCAGTGTTTTCCCAGTTGAGGAAACAAGTAACAACAAGGAAGGACTCTAGGCAAGTTGGATACTCTGAATTAAGTGCGCACCCAGTCCCTTATGCTTACAAAACGTATAATCGCTCTTAAGGTTAAGTCTCATGAGTGGAAGTGTGTTCCCAGTTCAGGAAAGAACTTACAACAAGGGCTGACTATAAGCTTGTTGGATACTCTGAGTTAAGTGCACACAAAGACACTTATGCTTCCAAAACATAAACTCGATCTTAAAGTGAAGATCCATGAGTGTCAGTTGTTCCCAGTTGTGGAAAAAAGTTAGAACAAGGGCACACTACAGGTAAGTTGGATACTTTAAGTGAAGTGGACGCCAAGTCCTATATGCTTCCAAAACGTAAACTCGATCTTAATGTTAAGATTCATAAGTGGCCGTTTGTTCACAATTGTGGAAAGAAGTTAGAACATGGGCGCACTAAAAGCAAGTTGGATACTCTAAGTTTAGTGCACGCCAACTCCCTTATGCTTCCAAAACATATAATCGCTCTTAAGGTTAAGTCTCATAATGGCAGTGTGTTCCCAGTTCAGGAAAGAACTTAAAACAAGGGCAGAGTATAAGCAAGTTGGATGCTCTAAGTAAAATGCAGGCCAAGACCCTTATGCTTCCAAAATGTAAACTCGACCTTAAGGTGAAGATCCATGAGTGACCGTTTGTTCCCTTTTGGAAAGAATTTAGAACAAGGGTGTACTATAGGCAAGTTGGATACTCTAAGTTAAGTGCACGCCAAGTCCCTTATGCTTCCAAAACGTAAACTCGATCGTAAGGTGAAGATTCATAAGTGGCAGTTTGTTCCCAGTTGTGGAAAGAAGTTAGAAGATGGGTTCACCATAGGCAAGTTGGATACTCTAAGTTAAGTGCAGGACAAGACCCTTATGCTTCCGAAACTTATAATCGCTCTTAAGGTAAAGTCTCATATGTGGCAGTGTGTTCCCATGTGAGGAAAGATGTCAAAACAAGAGCATACTCTAAGCATGATGGATACTCTGAGTTAAGTTCAAATGAAGGCCTTTATGCTTCCAAAACCTATAAACGCACTTAAGGCAAACACTCATAAATGGCAGAGTTTTCCCAGTTGAGGAAATGTGTTAGACCAAGGGCGGACTCTACACAGGGTTGAGAGTTTGAGTTAAGTGCTTGCAATGAGCTTATGCTTCCAAAACTTATAATCCCGCTTAATACGAAAACTGATTCTGGCAGTGTTTTCCCAGTTGAGGAAAGAAGTTAGAACAAGGACGGACTCTAGGCAAGTTGAATACTCTGAATTAAGTGCACATTAAATCCCTTATGCTTCCAAAATGTATAATCGCTCTCAAGGTTAAGTCTCGTAAGTGGCAGTGTGTTCCCAGTTCAGGAAAGAACTTAGAACAAGGGCAGACTATAAGCAAGTTGGATGCTCTAAAAAAATGCAGGCCAAGACCCGTATGCTTCCAAAACATATAATCGCTCTTAAGGTTAAGTCTCCTGAGTGGAAGTGCGTTCCCTATTCAGGAAAGAACTTAGAACAAGCGTGGAATAAAAGCTTGTTGGATACTATGAATTAAGTGCATACAAAGACGCTTATGATTCCAAAACATAAACTCGATCTTTAGTGAAGATTCATATGTGGCAGTTTGTGCCCAGTTGTGCAAAGAAGTTAGAACAAGGCCACACTAAAGGCAAGGTGGATAGTCTAAGGTAAGTGCATGCCAAGTCCCTTATGCTTCCAAAACCTATAATCGCTCTTAAGGTTAAGTCTCCTAAGTGGCAGTGAGTTCCCAGGTAAGGAAAGACCATAGAACAAGGGCAGACTATAAGCATGTTGGTCACTCTGAGATAAATTCAAGTGAAGTCCCTTATTCTTCCAAAACCTACAAACGCACTGAAGACGAACACTCCTAAATGGCAGTGATTTCCCAGTTGAGGAAAGGTGTTAGAACAAGGGCGGACTCTAGGCTGGTTGGAGATTCTGAGTTAAGTGCTCGCCAATGCGCTTCTGCTTCCAAAACGTAACATGCCGCTGAATACGAAAACCCATTCTGGAAGTGCTTTCCCAGTTGAGGAAAGAAGATAGAACAAGGACGGACTGTTGGCAAGTTGGATACTCTGAATGAAGTGCACACCCAGTCCCTTAGACTACCAAAACGTATCATTGCTCTTAAGGTGAAATCTCATTAGTGGCAGTGTGTTCGCAGTTCTGGAAAGAAGTTAGAACAAAGGCGGACTATACGCAAGTTGGAAGCTGTAAGTAAAGTGCAGGCTAAGGCCCTTAGGCTTCCAAAACTTATAAACGCTCTTAAGGCGAAGAGGCCAATGTGGCCATGTGTTCCCATTTCAGGAAAGAGCTTAGAACAAGGCAGACTAGAAGCCAGTTGGATACTCTGAGTTAAGTGCAAGTCCAGTCCAGTATGCATCCAAAACGTATAATGGCACTTAAGGTTATGTCTCATAAGTGGCAGTGTGTTCCCAGTTATGGAAAGAATTTAGGACAAGGGCGGACTAGAAGCTTGTTGGATACTCTAAGATAAGGGAACACAAAGACGCTTATGCTTCCAAAACATAAACGTGATCTTAAAGTGAAGATTCAAAAATGGCAGTTGTTGCCCAGTTGTGGAAAGAAGTTAGAACCTGGGCACACTATAGGCAAGTTGCATACTCTAAGTTAAGTGCACGCCAAGACCGCTCTGCTTCCAAAACGTAAACTTGACCTTTATTGAAGATTCATATGTGGCTGTATGTTCCCTGTTGTGGAAAGACTTTAAACCTGGGCGCACTATACGCAAGTTCCATACTCTAAGTTAAGTGCAGGCAAGGCCCCTTATGCTTCCAAAACGTAAACTCGATCTGAAGTGAAGATTCATATGTGCAGTTTGTGCCGTGTTGTGGAAAGAAGTTAGAACCAGGCCGCACTATAGGCAAGTTGGATAGTCTAAGGTAAGTTCATGCCAATTCCCTTATGCTTCCAAAACCTATAATCATCTTAAGTTTAAGTCTCCTAAGTCGAATTGAGTTCCCAGGTGAGGAAAGATCCTAGAACAAGGGCAGACTATAAGCATTTTGGTTACTCTGAGATAAATTCAAGTGAAGTCCCTTATGATTCCAAAACCTACAAACGCACTGAAGACCAACACCCCTAAATGGCAGTGTTTTCCCAGTTGAGGAACAGTGTTAGAACAAGGGCGGACTCTAGACAGTTTGGGGACTCTTGAGTTAAGTGCTCGCCAATGCGATTCTGCTTTCAAAACGAAAAATTCTGCTGAATACCAAAACCCATTCTGGCAGTGTTTTCCCATTTGAGGAAAGAAGTTAGAACAAGGACGGACTATTGCAAGTTGGATACTCTGAATGAAGTGCACAACAAGTCCCTTAGACTTCCAAAACGTATCATCGCTCTTAATGTGAAGTCTCATTAGTGGCAGTGTGTTTGCAGTTCAGGAAAAAAACTTAGAACAAAGGCGGACTATAAGCAAGTTGGAAGCTCTAAGTAAAATGCAGGCTAAGGCCCTTAGGCTTCCAAAACGTATAAAAACTCTTAAGGTGAAGGGGCCTATGCGTCCGTGTGTTCCCAGTCCAGGAAAGTACTTAGAGCAAGGGCAGATTATAAGCCATTTGGTTACTATATGTTAAGTGCACGTCCCATCCCTTAGGCTTCCAAAACGTATAAACTCTCTTAAGGAGAAGAGGCCTAGGCGGCCTTGTGTTCCCAGTTCAGGAAAGAACTTAGAACAAGGGCAGACTATAGGCCAGTTGGATACTCAAAATTAAGTGCACCCAGTCCCTTATGCTTCCAAAACATAGAATCGCACTTAAGGTTAATTCTCATAAGAGGCAGTGTGTTCCCTGTTAAGGAAAGAATTTAGAACAAGGGCGGACTAGAAACTTGTTGGATACTTTGAGTTAAGGGTACAAAAGATGCTTAAGCTTCCAAAACGTAAACGCGATCTTACAGTGAAGACTCAAAAATGGCAGTTTGTTCCCAGTTGTGGAAAGAAGTTAGAACCTGGGCGCACTATAGGCAAGTTGCATACTCTAAGGTAAGGGCACGCCAAGACCCTTATGCTTCCAAAACATAAACTTGATCTGAAGTGAAGATTCCTATGTGGCAGTTTGTGCCCAGTTGTGGAAAGAAATTAGAACAAGGCCGCACTATAGGCCAGTTGGATAGTCTAAGGTAAGTTCATGAAAAGTCCCTATGCTTCCAAATCGTATAATAGCTCTTAAGGGTAACTCTCCTAAGTGGAAGTGAGTTCCCAGGTGAGCAAAGATCTTAGAACAAGGGCAGACTATAAACATGTTGGTTACTCTGTGGTAAATTCAAGTGAAGTCCCTTGTGCTTCCAAAACCTACAAACGCACTGAAGATGAATACTCCTAAATGGCAGTGGTTTCCCAGTTGAGGCAAGGAATTAGAACAAGGGCGGAGGAGACTCTGAGTTAAGTGCTCGCCAATGCAATTCTGCTTCCAAAGTGTAACATACCGCTGTATACGAAAACCCATTCTGGCTGTGCTTTCCCAGTTGAGGAAAGAAGTTAGAACAAGGATGGACTGGAGGCAAGTTGGATACTCTGAAAGAAGGGCACACCAAGTCCCTTTGACTTCCAAGATGTTTCATCTCTCTTAAAGTGAAGTCTAATTAGTGGCAGTGTGTTTGCATTTCAGGAAAGAACATAGAACAAGGCAGACTATAAGCAAGTTGGAAGCTCTAAGTAAAATGCAGAGCAAGGCTCTTAGGCTTCCAAAACGTATAAACGCTCTTAAGGTGAAAAGGTCTATGCCGCCGTGTGTTCCAAGTTCAGGAAAGAACTTAGAACAAGGGCAGACTATAGGCCAGTTGGATACTCTAAGTTACATGCATGTCCAGTCATGCAAAACTTATAAACGCTCTTAGGCAAAGAGGCCTATGCGGCCATGTGTTCCCAGTTCAGGAAAGAATTTAGAACAAGGGCAGACTGTACTATGAGTTAAGTGCACGTCCAGGCCCTTATGCTTCCAAAGCCTATAATCGCACTTAAGGTTAAGTCTCATGAGTGGCAATATGTTCCCAGTTCAGGAAAGAACTTCGAACAAGGGCAGAATATGAACCAGTTGGATATTCTGAGTTAAGTGAACGTCCAGTCCCTTATGCTTCCAAAGCCTATAATCGCACTTCAGAATAAGTCTCGAGAGTGGCAGTATGTTCCCAGTTCAGGAAAGAACTTAGAAAAAGGGCAGACTAGAAGCCAGTTGGATACTCTGAGTTAAGTGCACATCCAGTCCCATATGCTTCCAAAACGTATAATGGCACTTAAGGTGAGGTCTCATAAGTGGCAGTGTGTTAAGGAAAGAATTTAGAACAAGGGCAGACAAGAAGCTTGTTGGATACTCTAAGTTAAGCGAGCACAAAGACGCTTATGCTCCAAAACGTAAACACGATCTTAAAGTTAAGAATCAAAAATGGCAGTTTGTGCCCAGTTGTGGAAAAAAGTTAGAACCTGGTTTCACTCTAGGCAAGTTGCCTACTCGAAATTAAGTGCACGCCAAGACCCTTGTGCTTCCAAAACGTAAACTCGATCTTTAGTGAAGATTCATATGTGGTTGTGTGGTCCCAGTTGTGGAAAGAAGTTAGAACCTGGGCGCACTCTAGGCAAGTTGCATACTCTAAGTTAAGAGCACGCCAAGACGCTTATGCTTCCAAATCGTAAACACAATCTTTAGTGAAGATTCATATGTGGCAATTTGTGCCATGTTGTGGAAAAAAGTTAGAACAAGGCCGCACTCTAGGCAAGTTGGAGAGTCTAAGGTAACTTCATGCCAAGTCCCTTATGCTTCCAAAACCTATAATCGCTCTTAAGTCCTAAGTGGAAGTGAGTTCCCAGGTGAGCAAAGATCTAAGAACAAGGGCAGACTATAAGCATGCTGGTTACTCTGAGATAAATTCAAGTGAAGTCCCTTATGCTTCCAAAACTTACAAACGCACTGAGGCCGAACACTCTTAAATGGCAGTGATTTCCCAGTTGAGGAAAGGTGTTAGAACAAGGGCAGAGTCTAGGCTGGTTGGAGACTCTGAGTTAAGTGCTCGCCAATGCCCTTCTGCTTCTGCTTCCAAAATGTAACATGACGGTGAATACAAAAACCCATTCAGGGAGTTGAGGAAGAAGTTAGAACAAGGACGGACTGGAGGCAAGTTGCATACTCTGAAAGAAGTGCACACCAAGTCTCATTAGTGGCAGTGTGTTTGCAGGTCAGGAAAGAACTTAGAACAAAGGCAGATTATAAGCAAGTTGGGAGCTCTAAGTAAAACGCAGGCTAAGGCCCTTAGGCTTCCAAAACTTATAAATGCTCTTAAGTCAAAGAGGCCTATGTGGCTGTGTGTTCCCAGTTCAGGAAAGAACTTAGAACAAGGGCAGACTAGAAGCCAGTTGGATACTCTGAGTTAAGTGCACGTCCAGTCCCTTATGCTTCCAAAGCCAATAATCGCACTTAAGGTTAAGTCTCATGATAGGCAGTATGTTCCCAATTCAGGAAAGAACTTAGAAAAAGGGAAGACTATAAACCAGTAGGATAATCTGAATTAAGAGCAGTTCCAGTCCCTTATACTTCCAAAATGTAAAATCGCTCTTAATGTTAAGTCTCGTAAGTGGCAGTGTGTTCCCAGCTAAGGAAAGAATTTAGAACAAAGGCGGACGAGAAGCTTGTTGGATACTCTGAGATAAGGGCACACAAAGACGCTTATGCTTCCAAAACGTAAACGCAATCATAAATTGAAGAGTCAAAAATGACAGTTTGTGCCCTGTTGTGGAAAGAAATTAGAACCTGGGCGTATTATAGGCAAGTTTCATACTCTAAGGTAAGGGCACGCCAAGACCCTCACGATTCCAAAACGAAAACTCGATTTTTAGTGAAGATTCATATGTGGCTGGGTGTTCCCAGTTGTGGAAAGAAGTTAGTACCTGGGCGCCCTATAGGCAAGTTGCATACTCCAAGTTAAGTGCAGGCCAAGACCCTTATGCTTCCAAAAGGTAAACTCGAGCTTTTTTTTTTTTTCAATCTTTAGTGAAGATTTAGTGAAGATTTAGTGAAGTAAAATGCATGCTAAGGTCCTTAGGCTTCCAAAACGTATAAACGCTCTTAAGGCAAATAGGCCTATGCGGCCATGTGTTCCCAGTCCATAAAAGTACTTAGAGCAAGGGCAGATTATAAGCCAGTTGGATACTATATGTTAAGTGCACATCCAGTCCCTTAGGCTTCCAAAACGTATAAACGCTCTTAAGGCGAAGAGGCCTAGGCGGCCTTGTGTTCCCCGTTCAGGAAAGAACTTAGAACAAGGGCAGACTATAAGCCAGTTGGATACTCTAAATTAAGTGCACCCAGTCCCTTATGCTTCCAAAACATAGAATCACACTTAAGGTTCAGTCTCATAAGAGGCAGTGTGTTCCCTGTTAAGGAAAGAATTTAGAACAAGGGCGGACTAGAAGCTTGTTGGATAATCTGAGTTAAGGGCACAAAAGATGCTTAAGCTTCCAAAAGGTAAACGCGATCTTACAGTGAAGACTCAAAAATGGCAGTTTGTTCCCAGTTGTGGAAAGAAGTTAGACCTGGGCGCACTATAGGCAAGTTGCATACTCTAAGGTAAGGGCACGCCAAGCCCCTTATGCTTCCAAAACGTAAACTCGATCTGAAGTGAAGATTCTGATGTGGCAGGTTGTTCCGAGTTGTGGAAAGTAGTTAGAACCAGGCCGCACTATTGGCAAGTTGCATACTCTAAGGAAAGTGGACGCCAAGTCCCTTATGCTTCCAAAACATATAATCGCACTTAAGGTTAAGTCTCCTAATTGGCAGTGTGTTCCCAGTTAAGGAAAGAATTTAGAACAAGGGTGGAATGTAAGCTCGTTGGATACTCTGAGTGAAGGGCCCTCAAAAACGCTTATGCTTCCAAAATGTAAACTCGATATTAAGGTGAAGATTCATAAATGGCAGTTTGTTCCCAGTTGTGGAAAGAAGTTAGAACCTGAGCGCACTCTAGGCAAGTTGCCTACTCTAAGGTAAGTGCAGGCCAAGACCCTTATGCTTCCAAAACGGAAACTCGATGTGAAGTGAAGATTCCTATGTGGCAGGTTGTTCCGAGTTGTGTAAAGAAGTTAGAACCCGGCCGCACTATAGGCAAGTTGGATCCTCTAAGGTAAGTGCAGGCCAAGTCCCTTATGCTTCCAAAACATATAATTGCCCTTAAGGTTAAGTCTCCTAAGTGGCAGTGAGTTCCCAGGTGAGGAAAGGTCTTAGAACAAGGGCAGACTCTAATCATGTTAGTTACTCTGAGTTAAGTTCAAATGAAGGCCCTTATGCTTCCAAATTCTACAAATGCACTGACTATGAAGACTCATAAATGCCAGTGTTTCCCCAGTTGAGGAAAGTTGTTAGAACAAGGGCGGACTCTAGGCAGTTTGGAGACTCTGAATTAAGTGCTCTCCAATGCGCTTCTGCTTCCAAAATATAAAATCCCGCTGAATACGAAAACCCATTCTGGCAGTGTTTTCAGAGTTGAGGAAAGAGTTTAGAATAATGACGGACTGGAGGCAAGTTGGATATTCTGAAAGAAGTGCACACCAAGTCCCTTAGACTTCCAAAACGTTTCATCGCTCTTAAGGTGAAGTCTCATTAGTGGCAGTGTGTTCCCAGTTCTGGCAAGAATTTAGAACAAGGGCAGAATAAAAGCTTGTTGGATACTCTGAGAAAGGGAACACAAATACGCTTATTTTTCCAAAACGTAAACGTGGTCTTAAAATGAAGATTCAGAAATGGCAGTTTGTTCCCAGTTGTGGAAAGAAGTTAGAACCTGGGCGCACTAGAGGGAAGTTGCCTACTCAGAGTTTAGTGCGCGCCAAGACCCTTATGCTTCCAAAACGTAAACTCGATCGGAAGTGAAGAGTCCTATGTGGCAGGTTGTTCCCAGTGGTGGAAAGAAGTTAGAACCAGGCCGCACTATAGGCAAGTTGGATACTCTAAGGTAAGTGCAGGCCAAGTCCCTTATGCTTCCAAAACGTATAATTGCCCTTAAGGGTAAGTCTCCTAAGTGGCAGTGAGTTCCCAGGTGAGGAAAGGTCTTAGAACAAAGGCAGACTCTAATCATGTTGGTTACTCTGAGTTAAGTTCAAATGAAGGCCCTTATGGTTCCAAATTCTACAAACGCACTGACTATGAAGACTCATAAGTGGCAGTGTTTCCCCAGTGGAGGAAAGGTGTTAGAACATGGGCGGACTCTAGGCAGTTTGGAGACTCTGAATTAAGTGCTCTCCAACGCGCTTCTGCTTCCAAAACGTAAAATCCCGCTGAATACGAAAACCCATTCTGGCAGTGGTTTCCCAGTTGAGGAAAGAAGTTAGAACAAGGAGGAACTGGAGGCAAGTTCGATACTCTGAAAGAAGTGCACACCAAGTCCCTTAGACTTCTGAAACGTATCATCGCTCTTAAGGTGAAGTCTCTTAATTGGCAGTGTGTTCACAGTTCAGGAAAGAACTTAGAACAAGGGCGGATGATAAGCACGTTGGTAGCTCTAAGTAAAATGCAGGCTAAGGCCCTTATGCTTCCAAAACGGATAAACGCTCTGAAGGCGAAGAGGCGTATGCGGCCGTGTGTTCCCAGTTCAGGAGAGAACATAGAACAAGGGCAGACTAGAAGCCAGTTGGATACTCTGAGTTAAGTGCACGTCCAGTCCCATAAGCTTCCAAAACTTATAATGGCACTTAAGGTGAGGTCTCATAAGTGGCAGTGTGTTCCCAGTTAAGGAAAGAATTTAGAACAAAGGCGGACAAGAAGCTTGTTGGATACTCTAAGTGAAGTGAACACAAAGACGCTTATGCTCCAAAACGTAAACGTGATCTTAAAGTTAAGATTCAAAAATGGCAGTTTGTGCCCAGTTGTGGAAAGAAGTTAGAACCTGGTTTCACTCTAGGCAAGTTGCGTACTCAAAGTTAAGTGCACGCCAAGACCCTTGTGCTTCCAAAACGTAAACTCAATCTTTAGTGAAGATTCATATGTGGCAGTGTGTTCCGAGTTGTGGAAAGAAGTTAGAAACTGGGTACACTCTAGGCAAGTTGCATAATCTAAGTAAAGAGCACGCCAAGACCCTTATGCTTCCAAATTGTAAACACGATCTTTAGTGAAGATTCATATGTGGCAATTTGTGCCGTTTTGTGGAAAGAAGTTAAAACAAGGCCGCACTAAAGGCAAGTTGGAGAGTCTAAGGTAAGTTCATGCCAAGTCCCTTATGCTTCCAAAACATATAATCGCTCTTAAGTTTAAGTCTCCTAAGTGGCAGAGAGTTCCCAGGTGAGGAAAGATCCTAGAACAAGGGCAGACTATAAGCATGTTGGTTCCTCTGAGATAAATTCAAGTGAAGTCCCTTATGGTTCCAAAACCTACAAACGCACTGAAGACGAACACTCCTAAATGGCAGTGTTTTCCCAGTTGAGGAAAGGTGTTAGAACAAGGGCGGACTCTAGGCTGGTTGGAGACTCTGAGTTAAGTGCTCACCAATGCCCTTCTGCTTCCAGAACGTAACATGACCCGGAATACGAAAACCCATTCTGGCAGTGTTGTGCCAGTTGAGGAAAGAAGTTAGAACAAGGACGGACAGGAGGCAAGTTCGATACTCTGAAAGAAGTGCACACCATGTACCTTAGACTTCCAAAATGTTTCATCGCTCTTAAGGTGAAGTCTCATTAGTGGCAGTGTGTTCACAGTTCAGGAAAGAACTTAGAACAAAGGCGGACTATAAGCAAGTTGGAAGCTCTAAGTAAAATGCAGGCTAAGGCCCTTAGGCTTCCAAAATGAATAAACGCTCTTAAGGCGAAGAGGCCTAGGCGACCTTGTGTTCCCAGTTCACGAAAGAACTTACAACAAGGGTAAACTATAAGCCAGTTGGATACTCTAAATTAAGTGCACCCAGTCCCTTATGCTTCCAAAACATAGAATCGCATTTAAGGTTCAGTCTCCTAAGTGGCAGTGTGATCCCAGTTAAGGAAAGAATTTAGAACAAGGGTGGAATGTAAGCTCGTTGGATACTCTGAGTGAAGGGCCCTCAAAAATGCTTGTGCTTCCAAAACGTAAACTCGATATTAAGGTGAAGATTCATAAATGGCAGTTTGTTTCCAGTTGTGGAAAGTAGTTAGAACCTGAGCGCACTCTAGGCAAGTTGCCTACTCTAAGGTAAGTGCAGGCCAAGACCCTTATGCTTCCAAAACGGAAACTCGATGTGAAGTGAAGATTCCTATGTGGCAGGTTGTTCCCAGTGGTGGAAAGAATTTAGAACCAGGCTGCACTATAGGCAAGAAGGATACTCTAAGGTAAGTGCAGGCCAAGTCCCTTATGCTTCCAAAATGTATAATTGCCCTTAAGGGTAAGTCTCCTAAGTGGCAGTGAGTTCCCAGGTGAGGAAAGATCTTAGAACAAGGGCAGACTCTAATCATGTTGGTTACTCTGAGTTAAGTTCAAATGAAGGCCCTTATGCTTCCAAATTCTACAAACGCACTGACTATGAAGACTCATAAGTGGCAGTGTTTCCCCAGTGGAGGAAAGGTGTTAGAACATGGGCGGACTCTAGGCAGTTTGGTGACTCAGAATTAAGTGCTCTCCAATGCGCTTCTGCTTCCAAAACGTAAAATCCTGCTGAATACAAAAACCCATTCTGGCAGTGTTTTCCCAGTTGAGGAAAGAACTTAGAACAAGGAGGGACTGGAGGCAAGTTCGATACTCTGAAATAAGTGCACACCAAGTCCCTTAGACTTCCGAAACGTATCATCGCACTTAAGGTGAAGTCTCATAAGTGGCAGTGTGTTCGCAGTTCAGGAAAGAACTTAGAACAAGGGCGGATGATAAGCACGTTGGTAGCTGTAAGTAAAATGCAGGCTAAGGCCCTTATGCTTCCAAAATGGATAAACGCTCTGAAGGCGAAGAGGCCTATGAAGCTGTGTGTTCCCAGTTCAGGAGAGAATTTAGAACAAGGGCAGACTAGAAGCCAGTTGGATACTCTGAGTTAAGTGTACGTCCAGTCCCTTTAGCTTCCAAAACGTATAATCACACTTAATGTTAAGTCTCATAAGTGACAGTGTGTTCCAGTTAAGGAAAGAATTTAGAACAAGGGCAGACTAAAAGCTTGTTGGATACTCTAAGTTAAGGGAACACAAATACACTTAAGCTTTCAAAACGTAAACGCGGTCTTAAAATGGTGATTCAAAAATGGCAGTTTGTTACCAGTTCTGGAAAGAAGTTAAAACCTGGGCGCACTAGAGGGAAGTTGCCTACTCAGAGTTTAGTGCGCGCCAAGACCCTTATGCTTCCAAAATGTAAACTCGATCGGAAGTGAAGAGTCCTATGTGGCAGTGTGTTCCCAGTTGTGGAAAGTAGTTAGAACCAGGCCGTACTATTGGCAAGTTGGATATTCTAAGGAAAGTGGACGCCAAGTCCCTCTGCTTCCAAAACATATAATCGCACTTAAGGTTAAGTCTCCTAAGTGGCAGTGTGTTCCCAGTTAAGGAAAGAATATAGAACAAGGGCGTACTATAAGCTTGTTGGATACTCTGAGTGAAGGACCCTCAAAGACGCTTACGCTTCCAAAACGTAAACGCTATCTTAAAGTGAAGCTTCAATAATGGCAGTTTGTTCCCAGTTGTGGAAAGAAGTTAGTATCTGGGCCCACAATAGGCAAGGTGCATACACTAAGTTAAGTGCACGCCAAGAACCTTATGCTTCCAAAACGTAAACTCGATCTGAAGTGAAGCTTCATATATGACTCTTTGACCCAGTTGTGTAAAGAAGTTAGAACCGGGCCACACTGTAGGCAAGTTGGATACTCTAAGCTAAGTGCACACCCAGCCCCTTATGCTTCCAAACCATATAATCGCACTTAAGGTTAAGTCTCATATGGCAGTATGTTCCCAGTGAAAGAAAATTTAGAACAAGGGCGGACTAGAAGCTTGTTGGATACTCTGAGTTAAGGGCACCCAAAGAAGCTTATGTTTCCAAAACGAAAATGCGATCTGAAAGTGAAGATTCAAAAATGGCAATTTCTTCCCAGTTGTGGAAAGAAGTTAAAATCTGTGCTCACTATAGGCAAGTTGCATACTCTAAGTTAAGAGAACGCCAAGACCCTTATGCTTCCAAATCGTAAACACGATCTTTAGTGAAGATTCATATGTGGCAATTTGTGCCGTGTTGTGGAAAGAAGTTAGAAAAAGGCCACCTTATAGGCAAGTTGGAGAGTCTATGGTAAGTTCAGGCAGAGTCCCTTATGCTTTCAAAACCTATAATTGCTCTTAAGTTTAAGTCTCCTAAGTGGAAGTGAGTTCCCAGGTGAGCAAAGATCTTAGAACAAGGGCCGACTATAAGCATGTTGGTTCCTCTGAGATAAATTCAAGTGAAGTCCCTTATGCTTCCAAAACCTACAAATGCACTGAAGACGAACACTCCTAAATGGCAGTGTTTTCCCTGTTGAGGAAAGGTGTTAGAACAAGGGCGGACTCTAGGATGGTTGGAGACTCTGAGTGAAGTGCTCGCCAATGCCCTTCTGCTTCCAAAAAGAAAAATTCCGCTGAATACGAAAACCCATTCTGGCAGTGTTTTCCCATTGGAGGAAACAAGTTAGAACAAGGACGGACCGGACGCAAGTTGGATACTCTGAATGAAGTGCACACCAAGTCCCTTAGACTTCCAAAACGAATCATCGCTCTTAAGGTGAAGTCTCATTAGTGGCAGTGTGTTCGCAGTTCAGGAAAGAACTTAGAACAAAGGCGGACTATAAGCAAGTTGAAGCACTAAGTAAAATGCTGGCTAAGGCCCTTAGGCTTCCTAAAGGTATCAACGTTCTTAAGGCGAAGAGACCTAGGCGACCTTGTGTTCCCAGTTCAGGAAAGAACTTAGAACAAGGGCAGACTCTAATCATGTTGGTTACTCTGAGTTAAGTTCAAATGAAGGCTCTTGTGCTTCCAAATTCTACAAACGCACTGAATATGAAGATTCATAAATGGCAGTGTTTCCCCACTTGAGGAAAGTTGTTAGAACAAGGGCGGACTCTAGGCAGTTTGGAGACTCTGAATTAAGGGCTCTCCAATGCGCTTCTGCTTCCAAAACATAAATCCCACTGAATACGAAAACCCATTCTGGCAGTGTATTCCCAGTTGAGGAAAGAAGTTAGAACAAGGACGGACTGGAGGAAAGTTGGATACTCTGAAAGAAGTGCACACCAAATCCCTTAGACTTCTGAAATGTATCATCGTTCTTAAGGTGAAGTCTCTTAAGTGGCAGTGTGTTCCCAGTTCAGGAAAGAACTTAGAACAAGGGCAGACTAGAAGCCAGTTGGATACTCTGAGTTAAGTGCACGTCCAGTCCCATAGACTTCCAAAATGTATAATGGCACTTAAGGTGAGGTCTCATAAGTGGCAGTGTGTTCCCAGTTAAGGAAAGAATTTAGAACAAGGGCGGACAAGAAGCTTCTTGGATACTCTAAGTTAAGTGAACACAAAGACGCTTTTGCTTCCAAAACGTCAACGTGAACTTAAAGTGAAGATACAAAAATGGCAGTTTGTGCCCAGTTGTGGAAGAAGTTAGAACCTGGGCGCACTTTAGGCAAGTTGCATCCTCGAAGTTATGTGCAGGCCAAGACCCTTCTGCTTCCAAAACGTAAACTTGATCTGAAGTGAAGATTCATATGTGGCAGTTTGTGCCCAGTTGTGGAAAGACGTCAGTACAAGGCCGCACTATAGGCAAGTTGGATAGTCTAAGATAAGGGCATGCCAAGTCCCTTATGCTTTAACATATCATCGCTCTTAAGGTGAAGTCTCATTAGTGGCAGTGTGTTCGCAGTTCAGGAAAGAACTTAGAACAAAGGCGGACTATAAGCAAGTTGGAGCTCCAAGTAAAATGCAGAGCAAGGCCCTTAGGATTCCAAAATGTAAAAAGGCTCTTAAGGCGAAGAGGCCTATGCGGCCTTGTGTTCCCAGTTCAGGAAAAACTTAGAACAATGGCAGAGTATAAGCCACATGGATACTCTGAGTTAGGTGCACGTCCAATCACTTAGGTTTCCAAACGTATAATCGCACTTAAGGTTAAGTCTCATTAGTGGCAGTGTGTACCCAGTTACGAAAGAATCTGGAACAAGGGCGGACTAGAAGCTTTTTGGATACTCTGAGTTAAGGGCACACAAAGACGCTTATGCTTCCAAAACATAAACGCGATCTTAAAGTGAAGATTCAAAAATGGCAGATTGTTCCCAGTTTTGGAAAGAAATTAGAACCTGGGCGTACTATAGGCAAGTTTCATACTCTAAGGTAAGGGGACAACAAGACCCTCATGCTTCCAAAACGTAAACTCGATCTTTAGTGAAGATTCATATGTGTCTGTGTGTTCCGAGTTGTGGAAAGAAGTTAGTACCTGGGCGCACTATAGGCAAGTTGCATACTCGAAGTTAAGTGCAGGCCAAGACCCTCATGCTTCTAAAACCTAAACTCGATCTTTAGTGAAGATTCATATGTGACTGTGTGTTCCCTGTTGTGGAAAGAAGATAGAACCTGGGCACAATATAGGCAAGTTGCATACTCTAAGTTAAGTATAGGCCGAGACCCTTATGTTTCCAAAACGTAAACTCGATCTGAAGTGAAGATTCATATGTGGCAGTTTGTGACGTGTTGTGGAAAGAAGTTAGAACAAGGCCACACAATAGCCAAGTTGGAAACTCTAAGCTAAGTGCATACCCAGTCCCTTATGCTTCCAAAACTTATAATCGCCCTTACGTTTAAGTCTCATATGTGGCAGTGAGTTCCCACGTGAGGAAAGACCTTAGAAGAAGGGCAGACTAGAAACTTGTTGGACACTCTGATTTAAATTGAAGTGAAGGCCCTTATGCTTTCAAAACCTACAAACGCACTGAAGATGAACACTCCTAAATGGCAGTGTTTTCCCAGTTGAGGAAATGTGTTAGAACAAGGGTGGACTCTAGACAGTTTGGAGACTCTTGAGTTAAGTGCTCGCCCATACGATTCTGCTTCCGAAACGAAAAATTCCGATGATACGAAAACCCATTCTCGCAGTGTTTTCCCATTTGAGGAAAGAAGTTAGAACAAGGAAGGACTGGAGGCAAGTTGGATATTCTGAATGAAGTGCACACCAAGTTCCTTAGACTTCCAAGACGTATCATCGCTCTTAAGGTGAAGTCTCATTAGTGGCCGTGTGTTCGCAGGTCAGGAAAGAACTTAGAACAAAGATGGACTATAAGCAAGTTGGAAGCTCTAAGTAAAATGCAGGCTAAAGCCCTTAGGCTTCCAAAACGTATAAACGCTCTTAAGGCGAAGAGGCCTAAGTGGCCTTGTGTTCCCAGTTCAGGAAAGAACTTGGAACAAAGGCAGAGTATAAGCCAATTGGATACTCTAAATTAAGTGCACCCAGTCCCTTATGCTTCCAAAACATAGAATCGCACTTAAGGTTCAGTCTCATAAGAGGCAGTGTGTTCCCAGTTAAGGAAAGAATTTAGAACAAGGGCGGACTAGAAGCTTGTTGGATACTCTGAGTTAAGGGCACAAAAGATGCTTAAGCTTCCAAAAGGTAAACGCAATCTTACAGTGAAGACTCAAAAATGGCAGTTTGTTCCCAGTTGTGGAAAGAAGTTAGACCTGGGAACACTATAGGCAAGTTGCATACTCTAAGGTAAGGGCACGCCAAGACCCTTATGCTTCCAAAACGGAAACTCGATCTGAAGTGAAGATTCCGATGTGGCAGGTTGTTCCCAGTTGTGGAAAGAAGTTAGAACAAGGCCGCACTATAGGCAAGAAGGATACTCTAAGGTAAGTGCAGGCCAAGTCCCTTATGCTTCCAAAACGTATAATTGCCCTTAAGGGTAAGTCTCCTAAGTGGCAGTGAGTTCCCAGGTGAGGAAAGATCTTAGAACAAGGCAGACTCTCATCATGTTGGTTACTCTGAGTTAAGTTCAAATGAAGGCCCTTATGCTTCCAAATTCTACAAACGCACTGAATATGAAGACTCCTAAATGGCAGTGTTTCCCCAGTTGAGGAAAGTTGTTAGAACAAGGGTGGACTCTAGGCAGTTTGGAGACTCTGAATTAAGTGCTCTCCAAAGCGCTTCTTGTTCCAAAACGTAAAATCCCGCTGAATACGAAAACCCATTCTGACAGTGTTTTCCCAGTTGAGGAAAGAAGTTAGAACAAGGACGGACTGGAGGCAAGTTGGATACTCTGAAAGAAGTATACACCAAGTCCCTTAGGCTTCCGAAACGTATCATCGCTCTTAAGGTGAAGTCTGATAAGTGGCAGTGTGTTCGCAATTCAGAAAAGAACTTAGAACAAGGGCGGACTATAAGCACGTTGGTAGCTCTAAGTAAAATGCAGGCTAAGGCCCTTGGGCTTCCAAACGGATAAACGCTCTGTTGTTGAAGAGGCCTATGTGGCCGGGTGTTCTCAGTTCAGGAGAGAACTTAGAACAAACACAGACTAGAAGTCAGTTGGATACTCTGAGTTAAGTGCACGTCCAGTCCCTTAAGCTTCCAAAACGTATAATCGCACTTAATGTTAAGTCTCATAAGTGGCAGTGTGTTCCCAGTTAAGGAAAGAATTTAGAACAAGGGCAGACTAAAAGCTTGTTAGATACTCTGAGTTAAGGGAACACAAATACGCTTATGCTTCCAAAACGTAAACGCAGTCTTAAAATGAAGATTCAAAAATGGCAGTTTGTTCCCAGTTGTGGAAAGAAGTTAGAACCTGGGTGCACTAGAGGGAAGTTGCCTACTCAGAGTTTAGTGCGTGCCAAGACCCTTATGCTTCCAAAAGGTAAACTCGATCAGAAGTGAAGAGTCCTATGTGGCAGTGTGTTCCCAGTTGTGGAAAGTAGTTAGAACCAGGCCGCACTGTTGGCACGTTGCATACTCTAAGGTTAGTGCAGGCCAAGTCCCTTATGCTTCCAAAACGTATAATTGCCCTTAAGGTTAAGTCTCCTAAGTGGCAGTGAGTTCCCAGGTGAGGAAAGATCTTAGAACAAGGCAGACTCTCATCATGTTGGTTACTCTGAGTTAAGTTCAAATGAAGGCCCTTATGCTTCCAAATTCTACAAACGCACTGAATATGAAGACTCCTAAATGGCAGTGTTTCCCCAGTTGAGGAAAGTTGTTAGAACAAGGGCGGACTCTAGGCAGTTTGGAGACTCTGAATTAAGTGCTCTCCAAAGCGCTTCTTGTTCCAAAACGTAAAATCCCGCTGAATACGAAAACCCATTCTGACAGTGTTTTCCCAGTTGAGGAAAGAAGTTAGAACAAGGACGGACTGGAGGCAAGTTGGATACTCTGAAAGAAGTACACACCAAGTCCCCTAGGCTTCCAAAACGTATCATCGCTCTTAAGGTGAAGTCTGATAAGTGGCAGTGTGTTCGCAATTCAGAAAAGAACTTAGAACAAGGGCGGACTATAAGCACGTTGGTAGCTCTAAGTAAAATGCAGGCTAAGGCCCTTGGGCTTCCAAACGGATAAACGCTCTGTTGTTGAAGAGGCCTATGTGGCCAGGTGTTCTCAGTTCAGGAGAGAACTTAGAACAAACACAGACTAGAAGTCAGTTGGATACTCTGAGTTAAGTGCACGTCCAGTCCCTTAAGCTTCCAAAACGTATAATCGCACTTAATGTTAAGTCTCATAAGTGGCAGTGTGTTCCCAGTTAAGGAAAGAATTTAGAACAAGGGCAGACTAAAAGCTTGTTAGATACTCTGAGTTAAGGGAACACAAATACGCTTATGCTTCCAAAACGTAAACGCAGTCTTAAAATGAAGATTCAAAAATGGCAGTTTGTTCCCAGTTGTGGAAAGAAGTTAGAACCTGGGTGCACTAGAGGGAAGTTGCCTACTCAGAGTTTAGTGCGCGCCAAGACCCTTATGCTTCCAAAAGGTAAACTCGATCAGAAGTGAAGAGTCCTATGTGGCAGTGTGTTCCCAGTTGTGGAAAGTAGTTAGAACCAGGCCGCACTGTTGGCACGTTGCATACTCTAAGGTTAGTGCAGGCCAAGTCCCTTATGCTTCCAAAACGTATAATTGCCCTTAAGGTTAAGTCTCCTAAGTGGCAGTGAGTTCCCAGGTGAGGAAAGATCTTAGAACAAGGCAGACTCTCATCATGTTGGTTACTCTGAGTTAAGTTCAAATGAAGGCCCTTATGCTTCCAAATTCTACAAACGCACTGACTATGAAGACTCCTAAATGGCAGTGTTTCCCCAGTTGAGGAAAGTTGTTAGAACAAGGGTGGACTCTAGGCAGTTTGGAGACTCTGAATTAAGTGCTCTCCAAAGCGCTTCTTGTTCCAAAACGTAAAATCCCGCTGAATACGAAAACCCATTCTGGCAGTGTTTTCCCAGTTGAGGAAAGAAGTTAGAACAAGGACGGACTAGAGGCAAGTTGGATACTCTGAAAGAAGTACACACCAAGTCCCTTAGGCTTCCGAAATGTATCATCGCTCTTAAGGTGAAGTCTGATAAGTGGCAGTGTGTTCGCAATTCAGAAAAGAACTTAGAACAAGGGCGGACTCTAAGCACGTTGGTAGCTCTAAGTAAAATGCAGGCTAAGGCCCTTGGGCTTCCAAACGGGTAAACGCTCTGAAGTTGAAGAGGCCTATGTGGCCGGGTGTTCCCAGTTCAGGAGAGAACTTAGAACAAACACAGACTAGAAGTCAGTTGGATACTCTGAGTTAAGTGCACGTCCAGTCCCTTAAGCTTCCAAAACGTATAATCGCACTTAATGTTAAGTCTCATAAGTGGCAGTGTGTTCCCAGTTAAGGAAAGAATTTAGAACAAGGGCAGACTAAAAGCTTGTTGGATACTCTGAGTTAAGGGAACACAAATACGCTTATGCTTCCAAAACGTAAACGCAGTCTTAAAATGAAGATTCAAAAATGGCAGTTTGTTCCCAGTTGTGGAAAGAAGTTAGAACCTGGGTGCACTAGAGGGAAGTTGCCTACTCAGAGTTTAGTGCGCGCCAAGACCCTTATGCTTCCAAAAGGTAAACTCGATCAGAAGTGAAGAGTCCTATGTGGCAGTGTGTTCCCAGTTGTGGAAAGTAGTTAGAACCAGGCCGCACTGTTGGCAAGTTGGATACTCTAAGGTAAGTGGACGCCAAGTCCCTTGTGCTTCCAAAACATATAATCGCACTTAAGGTTAAGTCTCCTAAGTGGCAGTGTGTTCCCAGTTAAGGAAAGAATATAGAACAAGGGCGTACTATAAGCTTGTTGGATACTCTGAGTGAAGTACCCTCAAAGACACTTATACTTCCAAAACGTAAACGCTATCTTTAAGTGAAGCATCAATAATGGCCGTTTGTTCCCAGTTGTGGAAAGAAGTTAGTACCTGGGCACACGATAGGCAAGGTGAATATTCTAAGTTAAGTGCAGGCCAAGAACCTTATGCTTCCAAAACGTAAACTCGATCTGAAGTGAAGCTTCATATGTGGCAGTTTGACCCAGTTGTGGAAAGAAGTTAGAACCGGGCCACACTATAGGCAAGTTGGATACTCTAAGCTAAGTGCACGCCCACTCCCTTATGCTTCCAAAACGTATAATCGCACTTAAGGTTAAGTCTCATAATTGGCAGTATGTTCCCAGTTAAAGAAAGATTTAGAACAAGGGCGGACTAGAAGCTTGTTGGATACTCTGAGTTAAGGGCACCCAAAGAAGCTTATGTTTCCAAAACGAAAAACGCGATCTGAAAGTGAAGATTCAAAAATGGCAATTTCTTCCCAGTTGTGGAAAGAAGTTGAAACCTGGGCTCACTATAGGTAAGTTGCATACTCTAAGTTAAGAGCACGCCAAGACCCCTATGCTTCCAAATCGTAAACATGATCTTTAGTGAAGATTCATATGTGGCAATTTGTGCCGTGTTGTGGAAAGAAGTTAGAACAAGACCCCACTCTAGGCAAGTTGGAGAGTCTAAGGTAAGTTCATGCCAAGTCCCTTATGCTTCCGAAACCTATAATCGCTCTTAAGTTTAAGTCTCCTAAGTGGCAGTGTGTTCCCAGTTAAGGAAAGAATTTAGAACAAGGGTGGAATGTAAGCTTGTTGGATACTCTGAGTGAAGGGCCCTCTAAAACACTTATGCTTCCAAAACATAAACTCCATATTAAGGTGAAGATACATAAATGGCAGTTTGTTTCCAGTTGTGTAAAGAAGTTAGAACCAGGCCGCACTATAGGCAAGTTGGATACTCTAAGGTAAGTGCAGGCCAAGTCCCTTATGCTTCCAAAACGTATAATTGCCCTTAAGGTTAAGACTCCTAAGTGGCAGTAATTCCCAGGTGAGGAAAGATCTTAGAACAAGGGTAGATTCTAATAATGTTGGTTACTCTGAGTTAAGTTCAAGTGAAGGCCCTTATGCTTCCAAATTCTACAAACGCACTGAATATGAAGACTCATAAATGGCAGTCTTTCCCCAGTTGAGGAAAGGTGTTAGAACAAGGGCGGACTCTAGGCAGTTTGGAGACTCTGAATTCAGTGCTCTTCAATGCGCTTCTGTTCCAAAATGTAAAATCCATTCTGGCAGTGTTTTCTCAGTTGAGGAAAGAAGTTAGAACATGGACGGACTGTAGATAAGTTGGACACTCTGAATGAAGAGCACACCAATTCCCTTAGACTTCCGAAACGTATCATCGCACTTAAGGTGAAGTCTCTTAAGTGGCAATGTGTTCACAGTTCAGGAAAGAACTTAGAACAAGGGCGGACTATAAGCACGTTGGTAGCTCTAAGTAAAATGCAGGCTAAGGCCCTTAGGCTTCCAAAACGGATAAACGCTCTGAAGGTGAAGAGGCCTATGCGGCCATGTGTTCCCAGTTGAGGAAAGAACTTAGAACAAGGGCAGACTAGAAGCTTGTTGGATAATCTAATTTAAGGGAACACAAAGAAGCTTATGCTTCCAAAACGTAAACACGATCTTAAAGTGAAGATTAAAAAATGGCAGTTTGTGCCCAGTTGTGGAAAGAGGTTGGTACAAGGCTGCACTATAGGCATGTTGCATAGTCCAAGATAAGGGCATGCCAAGTCCCTTATGCTTCCAAAACATATCATCTTTCTTAAGGTGAAGTCTCATTAGTGGCAGTGTGTTCGCAGTTCAGGAAAGAACTTAGAACAAGGGCGGACTATAAGCAAGTTGGAAGCTCCAAGTAAAATGCAGAGCAAGGCCCTTAGGCTTCCAAAACGTATAAAAGCTCTTAAGGCGAAAAGGCCAATGCGGCCGTGTGTTCCCAGTTCAGGAAAAACTTAGAACAATTTCAGAGTATAAGGCACATGGATACTCTGAGTTAAGTACACGTCCAGTCACATATGTTTCCAATCGTATAATCGCACATAAGGTTAAGTCTCATTAGTGGCAGTGTGTACCTAGTTATGGAAAGAATCTAGAACAAGGGCGGACTAGAAGCTTTTTGGATACTCTGAGTTAAGGGCACACAAAGACGCTTATGCTTCCAAAACATAAACGCGATCTTAAAGTGCAGATTCAAAAATGGCAGTTTGTTCCCAGTTGTGGAAAGATTAGAACCTGGGCGGACTATAGGCAAGTTTCATACTCTTAGGTAAGGGCACGCCAAGACCCTCATGCTTCCAAAACTTTATCTCGATCTATAGGGAAGATTCATATGTGGCTGTGTGTTCCTAGTTGTGGAAAGAAGTTAGTACCTGGGCGCACTATAGGCCAGTTGCATACTCTAAATTAAGTGCAGGCCAAGACCCTTATGCTTCCAAAACCTAAACTCGATCTTTAGTGAAGATTCATATGTGGCTATGTGTTCCCAATTGTGGAAAGAAGTTAGTACCTGGGCGCACTATAGGCCAGTTGCATACTCTAAGTTAAGTGCAGGCCAAGACCCTTATGTTTCCAAAACGTAAACTCGATCTGAAGTGAAGATTCATATGTGGCAGTTTGTGCCGTGTTGTGGAAAGACGTTAGAACAAGGCCACACTATAGGCAAGATGGATACTCTAAGCTAAGTGCATACCAAGTCCCTTATGTTGCCAAAATGTATAATCGCCCTTACGTTTAAGTCTCCTAAGTGGCAGTGAGTTCCCAGTTAAGGAAAGAATTTAGAACAAGGGTGGAATGTAAGCTTGTTGGATAATCTGAGTGAAGGGCCCTCAAAAACGCTTATGCTTCCAAAATGTAAACTCGATATTAAGGTGAAGATTCATAAATGGCAGTTTGTTTCCAGTTGTGGAAAGAAGTTAGAACCTGAGCACACTCTAGGCAAGTTGCCTACTCTAATGTAAGTGCAGGCCAAGACCCTTATGCTTCCAAAACGTAAACTCGATCTGAAGTGAAGATTCCTATGTGGCAGTTTGCTCCAAGTGGTGGAAAGAAGTTAGAACCAGGCCGCACTATAGGCATGTTGGATACTCTAAGGTAAGTGCAGGCCAAGACCCTTATGCTTCCAAAACGTATAATTGCCCTTAAGGTTAACTCTCCTAAGTGGCAATGAGTTCCCAGGTGAGGAAAGATCTTAGAACAAGGGCAGACTCTAATCATGTTGGTTACTCTGAGTTAAGTTCAAATGAAGGCCCTTATGCTTCCAAATTCTACAAACGCACTGACTATGAAGACTCCTAAATGGCAGTGTTTCCCCAGTTGAGGAAAGTTGTTAGAACGAGGGCGGACTCTAGGCAGTTTGGAGACTCTGAATTAAGTGCTCTCCAATGCGCTTCTGTTCCAAAACGTAAAATCCATTCTGGCAGTGTTTTCCCAGTTGAGGAAAGAAGTTAGAACAAGGACGGCCTGGAGGCAAGTTGGACACTCTGAATAAAGAGCACACCAAGTCCCATAGACTTCCAAAATGTATCATCGCTCTTAAGGTGAAGTCTCATAAGTGGCAGTGTGTTCGCAGTTCAGAAAAGAACTTAGAACAGGGGCGGACTCTAAGCACGTTGGTAGCTCTAAGTAAAATGCAGGCTAAAGCCCTTGTGCTTCCAAAACGGATAAATGCTCTGAAGGTGAAGAGGCCTATGTGGCCGTGTGTTCCCAGTTCAGGAGAGAACTTAGAACAAGGGCAGACTAGAAGCCAGTTGGATACTCTGAGTTAAGTGCACGTCCAGTCCCTTAAGCTTCCAAAACGTATAATCGCACTTAATGTTAAGTCTCATAAGTGGCAGTGTGTTCCCAGTTAAGGAAAGAATTTAGAACAAGGGCAGACTAAAAGCTTGTTGGATACTCTGAGTTAAGGGAACACAAATACGCTTATGCTTCCAAAACGTAAACGCGGTCTTAAAATGAAGATTCAAAAATGGCAGTTTGTTCCCAGTTGTGGAAAGAAGTTAGAACCTGGGCGCACTATAGGGAAGTTGCCTACTCAGAGTTTAGTGCGCGCCAAGACCCTTATGCTTCCAAAACGTAGTCGATCAGAAGTGAAGAGTCCTATGTGGCAGTGTGTTCCCAGTTGTGGAAAGTAGTTAGAACCAGGCCGCACTGTTGGCAAGTTGGATACTCTAAGGTAAGTGGACGCCAAGTCCCTTGTGCTTCCAAAACATATAATCGCACTTAAGGTTAAGTCTCCTAAGTGGCAGTGTGTTCCCAGTTAAGGAAAGAATATAGAACAAGGGCGTACTATAAGCTTGTTAGATACTCTGAGTGAAGGACCCTCAAAGACGCTTATGCTTCCAAAACGTAAACGCTATCTTAAAGTGAAGCATCAATAATGGCCGTTTGTTCCCAGTTGTGGAAAGAAGTTAGTACCTGGGCACACGATAGGCAAGGTGCATATTCTAAGTTAAGTGCAGGCCAAGAACCTTATGCTTCCAAAACGTAAACTCGATCTGAAGTGAAGCTTCATATGTGGCAGTTTGACCCAGTTGTGGAAAGAAGTTAGAACCGGGCCACACTATAGGCAAGTTGGATACTCTAAGCTAAGTGCACGCCCACTCCCTTATGCTTCCAAAACGTATAATCGCACTTAAGGTTAAGTCTCATAATTGGCAGTATGTTCCCAGTTAAAGAAAGATTTAGAACAAGGGCGGACTAGAAGCTTGTTGGATACTCTGAGTTAAGGGCACCCAAAGAAGCTTATGTTTCCAAAACGAAAAACGCGATCTGAAAGTGAAGATTCAAAAATGGCAATTTCTTCCCAGTTGTGGAAAGAAATTGAAACCTGGGCTCATTATAGGCAAGCTGCATACTCTAAGTTAAGAGCACGCCAAGACCCTTATGCTTCCAAATCGTAAACATGATCTTTAGTGAAGATTCATATGTGGCAATTTGTGCCGTGTTGTGGAAAGAAGTTAGAACAAGACCCCACTCTAGGCAAGTTGGAGAGTCTAAGGTAAGTTCATGCCAAGTCCCTTATGCTTCCGAAACCTATAATCGCTCTTAAGTTTAAGTCTCCTAAGTGGCAGTGAGTTCCCAGGTGAGCAAAGATCTTAGAACAAGGGCAGACTATAAGCATGTTGGTTCCTCTGAGATAAATTCAAGTGAAGTCCCTTAGGCTTCCAAAACGCACAAACGCACTGAAGACGAACACTCCTAAATGGCAGTGATTTCCCAGTTGAGGAAAGGTGTTAGAACAAGGGCGGAGTCTAGGCTGGTTGGAGACTCTGAGTTAAGTGCTCGCCAATGCCCTTCTGCTTCCAAAACATAATAGACGCTGAATACAAAAACACATTCTGGCAGTGTTGTGCCAGTTGAGGAAAGAAGTTAGAACAAGGACGGATTGGAGGCAAGTTGGATACTCTGAGAAAAGTGCACACCAATTCCCTTAGACTTCCAAAACGTTTCATCGCTCTTCAGGTGAAGTCTCATTAGTGGCCGTGTGTTCGCAGGTCAGGAAAGAACTTAGAACAAAGGCGGATTATAAGCAAGTTGGAAGCTCTAAGTAAAATGCAGGCTAAGGCCCTTAGGCTTCCGAAACTTATAAATGCTCTTAAGTCAAAGAGGCCTATGCGGCTGTGTGTTCCCAGTTCAGGGAAGAACTTAGAACAAGGGCACACTAGAAGCCAGTTGGATACTCTGAGTTAAGTGCATGTCCAGTCCCATATGCTTCCAAAACGTATAATGGCACTTAAGGTGAGGTCTCATAAGTGGCAGTGTGTTCCCAGTTAAGGAAAGAATTTAGAACAAGGGCGGACAAGAAGCTTCTTGGATACTCTAAGTTAAGTGAACACAAAGACGCTTATGCTTCCAAAACGTCAACGCGATCTTAACGTGAAGATAAAAAATGGCAGTTTGTGCCCAGTTGTGGAAGAAGTTAGACCCTGGGCGCACTATAGGCAAGTTGCATACTCGAAGGGATGTGCAGCCCAAGACCCTTCTGCTTCCAAAACGTAAACTTGATCTGAAGTGAATATTCATGTGCGGCAGTTTGTGCCCAGTTGTGGAAAGAAGTTCGAAAAAGGCCGCATTATAGGCAAGTTGGATACTCTATGGTAAGGGCATGCCAAGTCCCTTATGCTTCCAAAACGTATCATCGCTCTGAAGGTGAAGTCTCATTAGTGGCAGTGTGTTCGCAGTTCAGGAAAGAACTTAGAACAAAGGCGGACTATAAGCAAGTTGGAGCTTCAAGTAAAATGCAGAGCAAGGCCCTTAGGCTTCCAAAACGTATAAAAGCTCTTAAGGCGAAGAGGCCTATGCGGTCGTGTGTTCCCAGTTCAGGAAAAACTTAGAACAATGGCAGAGTATAAACCACATGGATACTCTGAGTTACGTGCACGTCCAGTCACTTAGGTTTCCAAACGTATAATCGCACTTAAGGTTAAGTCTCATTAGTGGCAGTGTGTACCCAGTTACGGAAAGAATCTAGAACAAGGGCTGACTAGAAGCTTTTTGGATACTCTGAGTTAAGGGCACACAAAGACGCTTATGCTTCCAAAATATAAACGCGATCTTAAAGTGAAGATTCAAAAAAGGCAGTTTGTTCCCTGTAGTGGAAATAAATTAGAACCTGGGGGCCGTACTATAGGCAAGTTTCATACACTAAGATAAGGGCACTCCAAGATCCTCATGTTTCCAAAACGTAAACTCCATCTTTAGTGAAGATTCATATTTGGCTGTGTGTTCCCAGTTGTGGAAAGAAGTTAGTACCTGGGCGCACTATAGGCCAGTTGCATACTCTAAGTTAAGTGCAGGCCAAGTCCCTTAGACTTCCAAAACGTTTCATTGGTCTTAAGGTGAAGTCTCATTAGTGGCAGTGTGTTCGCAGGTCAGGAAAGTACTTAGAACAAAGGCGGATTATAAGCAAGTTGGAAGCTCTAAGTAAAACGCAGGCTAAGGCCCTTAGGCTTCCGAAACTTATAAATGCTCTTAAGTCGAAGAGGCCTATGCGGCTGTGTGTTCCCAGTTCAGGAAAGAACTTAGAACAAGGGCAGACTAGAAGCCAGTTGGTTACTCTGAGTTAAGTGCACGTCCAGTCCGATATGCTTCCAAAATGTATAATGGCACTTAAGGTGATGTCTCATAAGTGGCAGTTTGTTCCCAGTTAAGGAAAGAATTTCGAACAAGGACGGCCAAGAAGCTTCTTGGATACTCTAAGTTAAGTGAACACTAAGACGCTTATGCTTCCAAAACGTCAACGCGATCTTAAAGTGAAGATACAAAAATGGCAGTTTGTGCCCTTTTGTGGAAGAAGTTAAAACCTCAGCGCACTATTGGCAACTTGCATACTCGAAGTTATGTGCAGGCCAAGACCCTTCTGCTTCCAAAACGTAAACTTGATCTGAAGTGAATATTCATATACGGCAGTTTGTCCCAGTTGTGGAAAGAAGTTAGTACAAGGCTGCACTATAGGCAAGTTGCATTGTCTAAGATAAGGATATGCCAAGTCCCTTATACTTCCAAAACTATTCAATGGAAAAAAGACCTCTTCAATAGATGATAGAAAAAAGATCTCTTCAATAGATGGTGCTCTGAAAACTGGACAGCGATATGTAGAAGAATGAAACTCGACCATTCTCTTACACCGTACACAAGGATAAATTCGAAATGGATAAAAGACCTCAACATGAGTCAGGAATCCATCAGAATCCTAGAGGAGAACGTAGGCAGTAACCTCTTCGATATCAGCCACAGCAACTTCTTTCAAGATATGTCTCCAAAGGCCAAGGAAACAAAAGCAAAAATGAACTTTTGGGACTTGATGAAGATCAATAGCTTCTGCACAGCAAAGGAAACAGTCAACAAAACAAAAAGGCAACCCACGGAATGGGAGAAGATATTTGCAAATGACAGTACAGACAAAAGGTTGATATCCAGGACCTATAAAGAACTTCTCAAACTCAACACACACAAAACAGATAATCATATCAAAAAATGGGCAGAAGATATGAACAGACACTTCTCCAATGAAGAGATACAAATGGCTATCAGACACATGAAAAAATGTTTATCCTCACTAGCCATCAGGGAGATTCAAATTAAAACCGCATTGAGATACCACCTGATACCAGTTAGAATGGCCAATATTAGCAAGACGGGAAACAACGTGTGTTGGAGAGGATGTGGAGAAAGGGGAACCCTCTTACACTGTTGGTGGGGATGCAAGTTAGTGCAGCCACTTTGGAGAACAGTGTGGAGATTCCTGAAGAAATTAAGAATAGAGCTTCCCTATGACCCTGCAATTGCTCTGCTGGGTATTTACCCCAAAGATGCAGATGTAGTGAAAGAAGGGCCATCTGTACCCCAATGTTTATGGCAGCAATGACTACGGTCGCCAAACTGTGGAAGGAACCAAGATGCTCTTCAACGGATGAATGGATAAGGAAGATGTGGTCCATATACACAATGGAGTATTATGCCTCCATCAGAAAGGATGAATACCCAACTTTTGTAGCAACATGGATGGGACTGGAAGAAATTATGCTGAGCGAAATAAGTCAAGCAGAGAGAGTCAAGTATCATATGGTCTCACTTATTTGTGGAGCATAACAAAGAACATGGAGGACATGGGAGATGGAGAGGAGAGGGAGTTGAGGGAAACTGGAAGGGGAGATGAACCATGAGAGACTATGGACTCTGAAAAACAACCAGAGGGTTTTGAAGGGGCGGGGTTGGGAGGTTGAGGAACCAGGTGGTGGGTAATAGGGAGGGCATGTACTGCATGGAGCACTGGGTGTGATGCCAAAAGAATGAACACTGTTATGCTGTAAATAAACAAATAAAAAAAATGCTCCCTTCTTCAGAAAGAGCACGTGACATGTAAGACGAAATGGATGACTTCCTGGTATCTTTTAAACGACCAAGACTGAAGTATGAAGAGGTAGAACTTCGGAACTGACCAAGAGTCCAGCAAAGAAATTGGAGCATTAATTCTAAACCACCCCAAGAACAAATGTCTGGGGGCAGGTGTCTCCTCAGTGGAATTATACTAACTATGTAGAAGAGGAAATAATAGCCATTCTACTGATCCGTTTCAAGAGAGACATGGGATGAACATTGCCAAACTTGTTTTTAGGAGGCCAGCATTACCTTGATCCCCCTACAATGGCTGGATCTCCTCTGATGTCAGTGTTGAGACTGGCCTGAGGTCTTCATTGAGGGGCAGCATTAGGATGAGCAGCTGGTTTCCCTTGTGACCCCTGAGAGATGCTCCTAGTTTTCCTCAGGTGTTGAGTCATTGCAAGAACTGTGTTCTCCAGCAACATCCCCGGTGTTTTCACATTGTACTGTTGAGGATGTCAGGATTCCTTCCTGATTGGCCTGGCAGGGCCCAGCTGTGCAAAGTCCATTGGAGCCTTGGAAGTAGGTTTCAGGTCCTGGCATGGCAATATACAGGGCCAGAGTTTGGGTTAGATTCTAAAGATGGGAGGGTCCCATGCTATGGCTGTGTAGAGTATGTCCCGAGGCCTGAGTGCAGGGCTGGCTGCAGGGAAAGAAACTCAGACATGGGTTTGTAATTCATAGGGAGGCTCACAACGTTGCTGATTTTCAAGATTTTGCTCAAATCCTGGTGGTGGCTGGTTTGAAAAATGGCACGGTTTCCCTTTATTTTCTGGACTGGTTCATTTGGCATTTGCCAAGGCAGGGAAATCCATGGCACCCTCCAAACTCAGACTCTGGTGAGGTAAGTTGCACAGCCAAGGCTCTGGATAGGGTTCCTCCCCAGGCGGTGGTAAGAATCTATCCAACAGCAGTGTGGAGAGCTGCCCTTAGGCCTGAGTGGAGGGCGAGCTTTTGTGTGAAGCTCAGGGTTAGGGTTTGGTCTCAGGGATGAGGCACATTATGGTATTGAGGTCCTTGTTTTCACCAGAATGTGCTCTGAGTTCTATCTTAGTGGTTTCTTGTGGCATTCCTAGCTTCTGCATTCTTGGGGCATTTGTCCAGTGCCAGTGTTGTGTCTTTTATGTCCATCGTTCCTCAGACTTAGCATTTGGACCCAGGGAGAGCTGTGGCCATGGCTGGGCTTTGGTTGAAAATCAGGAAGATGGTAAGCACCTATTCCAAGGTGGTGTGGAGAAGCACCCTGAGTGCTGAGTTGAGGGTTGGCATTAGGGTGAGCCGCCGTCTTCCCATTTGGCCTCAATGGAGATGCTCCTAGTGTTCCTGAAGTTTAGGGTCTTCACTAGAATTGGGGTCTTTCAGTAACATCCCTGGGGCTTTCCCATCACACAGTTTCAAATGTCTTCATTCTTTCTGGGTTACCCTGGTGTAGACCAGCTGTTCAAAGTCCGCTGGAACCTCGCAACTAGGGTTTGGGTCAAGACAGGGCCACATCCAGGGCTAGGGTTCAGGTTAGAGTTGATGGGATGACAGTCCAGAGTCCTATCCTGAGTACTAAGTGCAAGGCTGGCATTCACATGAGGTCTGGTACTCATGTTTGTGCCTTGATGTTGGGGGGTTTCGGAGAAGGTCACAACATTGTTGAGTTTCAGGTTTGGGGCTCGAATCCTATGGTCAAGCAACACTTTGAGTTGCAAGTGGCACAGGTTCCCTCTGTGTTCCTGACTGATTTTTCTAACATTGGTCAGGGGCCCCAAATCCTTTCCACCCTCAGAACTAGGGTTTCAGGCACAGGAAGTTACACAGACATAGAGAGGTGTAGGGTTACTCCCCTGGAGATGGTAAGGGTCTATCCAATGCTAGTGTGGAGACCTCTGGGGCCTGAGTTGAGGGTGAGCTTTAGTGTGAGGCTTGGGGTTGGGATTTAGATAAGCTTAGTTGTATTTCAGTTTCTTGACAAGGTTTTGTTTTACACTTAAGTATATGGTCATTTCCTTTGCTTCCACACATACATAGGAAATGTTTTTGTCTTCATGAAACACAATAGGAGTGGAAAGATGCAGCCTATGTACCTTGACTTGTTTCTCAGAGTCAAGTCTATGGCACTTTCCTTATGTTTTCACATGCCCTTTTGAAAATGTTTTCATCTTCAGGAAAGAAGATGGAAGCTGGAAGACAGGTCTGCTCCAGGGTTTTTTCTTAGAGATAAGTATGTGGCACTTTCCTTAAGCATCCACACTCCTTTCAAAACACACCTATCTTCAGGTAAAAAGAGTTTACTTGAAAGATACATTTTCCACAGACTTGTTCCTCAGAGGTAAAGGTTTCACGACGTTCTTATGCTTTCACACTTTGGAGGAGTTTCCTTCTTCAAGAAAGATGGTGATCAAAGGACTATTTCTCAGCACTCTCGTATCTTAGACTTCACTTTAGGTCACTTTCCTAGCTTCTGCACATACCTGGTACACTGTGATGTCTTCACGAAACAGGATGTCAATTGAAAATGCATTCTTCACAGGCTGGATCCTCAGATGTATAGGACATTTGGATCATGTTTTTGTGCAGTTTTGAGAATGCTCCTAGTTTCAGGAAACTGGCTACTTGTTCAAATGTGCATTTTTCTGCAGACTTAGTCCTCAGAGTTAAGTCGATTTCACTTTTCCTTGTGTTTTGCAAACACTTTTGGCAATGCTTCTATCCTTTGGAAAGAATAGGGAAGTTGAAGGATGGTTTGTTCCCAGTGCTGTTTCTTAGAGTGAAATGTGTGGCACTTTCCATGAGCTTTATCACAAATATTTGAAAACGCTTCTATCTTCATGAATCAAGATATATGTTGGAAGTTTCATTCTCCGCAGACTTGTTTCTTAGAGTTTAGATTATGACACTTTTCTTTCACAGGCAGTTTTGCCTTTTCACAGTTTTCACAGGCAGAAAACACTTCCATCTTCAAGGTCAGAAGATGTTAGTTGAAAGATGGTTTCTCCACAATGTTTCTTAGAGCTGAGTGTATGGCACATTCAAATATTCAGGAAAGAGTGTGTTATGTGTAAGGAGACAGGGAAGACTTACTGCAACCTTTTAAAGTACCAAGACTGACTCATGAAGAAAAAGTCTTCTCCAAAAAAAAGAAAACAGTCAACAAAAGAAAGAGACAATGTACACAATGGCAGAAGATATTTGCAAATGACACTGCAAATGATACTTGGCTGAAATCCAAGATCTACAGGGAGCTTCTCAAACTCAACACCCAGAAAAAAAAATAATCAAGTCCAAAATGGGTGAAGAAAGGAGCAGAGACTTCTCCAAGGAAGACATAAAACAAATGGCTAACAGACATGTGAAAAATATTCATCATCATTAGCCATCAGGGAAATTAAAATTGAAACCACATTGAGATACCACCTACACCAGTTAGAATGGTAAAAATCAACAAGACAGTAAACAACAACTGTTATAGAGGGTGTTGAGAAATCTGAACCCTCTTACAATGTTGGTTGGAATGCAATTTGGTACAGCCACTGTGGAAAACAGTGTGGAGTTTCTTCAAAAAATTAAAAATTGTGCTACCCTATGACCTGGCAATTGCACTCTTGGGTATTTACCACAAAGATACAGATGTAGTGAAAGGAATGTCCATATGCACCTTGTGTTCAAATATATATTGCTGCTATGTGTTCATAGCAGCAATATCTACAATAGCCCAAGTGTGGAATGGGCTGAGATGCCCTTCAACAAACAAATGAGTAAAGAAGATGTGGTCCATTATACAAAGAAATATTACTCAGCCATCAGAAATGATGAATACCCAACTTTTGCATCCACATGGATGGGACTGGAAGAGATTATGCTGAGTGAAATAAATCAAGCAGAGAAAGTCAATTATCATATGGTTTCAGTTACTTATGAAACAAAGGAATAACATGGAGGACATTAAGATAAGAAAGGAAAAGTGAAAGGAAGGAAATCAGAGTCGGAGATGAACCATGAGAGACTGTGGACTGGGAGAGAAAAATTGAAGGTTTTAGTAGGGATTGGTGAGCCTGGTGTTTGGTATTAAGGAGGGCAAGTATTGCATGGAGCACTGGGTGTTACATGTAAACAATGAATCTTGGAACACTGCATCAAAAACTAAGGATGTACTATATGGTACTAAATGGTGACTAACATAACATAATAATATTATATTATTATGTTATATTATGTTATACATATTTATAATAAACTACCGAGACTGAAATAGGAAGAGGTAGAAAATCAAAAGTGACCAATATCGCAGTGAGGAAATTGAAGGAGTAATCAAAAACCACCCAGAAACAAGGGTCCAGGCCTTGAAGGCTTCCCAGGGATATTCTACTAACCACATAAAGAAGAAATAAACTGATACAATTTCAAAAAATAGACATCAGATGAAAACTTCCAAACTTGTTCTTGTGAGGCCAGCATTACCTTGATCCCAATATGATGGTAGAAGTCTCTACAATAGCAGGGTGGAGACCAGTGGTAAGGCCCGTGTTGAGGGATAGCATTAGGAGGAGCAGCTGGTTTCCCATTTGGCCTCAGGAGATGCTCCTAGTGTTCCTGAAGTGTAATGTCACCACAAGAAACATGGTCTCCACCAACATTCCCAGGGTTTGCATGTCACATGGTTTCCATTTTTTTTTCTCTCCTGATTAGCCTGGTATGGTCCCATTGTACAAAGTCCATTGCTGTCTCGCAACTAGGGTTTGGGCCTGGTCAGAGCCACATACAGGACAAAGGTTTTGGTTATTTTCCTGAAGACATTAGGCCCCCATCTGATAGTAGTTCTGAATTCTATTCTGAGGGCTTGAGTGGAGGGCTGTCATTAGTGTCATGCTCAGTACTTGGGCTTGCCCCTCAAGTGTGAGGGGAAGCTCACAATGTGGCTGAGATTCAAGTTTTGGTTTAGAATCCTGTCTTCCAGCAACATCATGGGGTTGCAAGTCACATCTCTTCTGTCTGTTCCTGGCTGATTTGTCTAGCATCAGTCAGATACCCCAGATCCTTTCCACCCTCAGAAATAGGTTTCAAGTACAGTAAGTTCCACAGATTCAGAGAGGGGTAGGATTACTCTCTGGGACATGGTAGGAGTCTGTCTGATCAATGTCTAGAACTGCCCTGAGGCCTGAGTGGAGGGCAAGCTTTAGGATGAATCTCAGGTTTAAGGTTTGATCTCAGGGCCTAGGGCCATTTTGCTGTTGAGTGTCACATTTTAACCAGAATCATGCTATGAGCTCCACCTTGGTGGTTGCCCATGGCATTGCTCTCTTCTGAATTCTTCGGGGATTTGTCTGGCCCCAGTCTTCTGTCCCATACCCCATCATTCCTCAGACTTAGCCCAGGGAGAGGCATAGCCATTCCTAGAGTTAGGGCGAGAATCTTGGAGATGCTATGCATATATTCCAAGGCAGTGTGGAGAAACTCCCTTAGGGCTGAGTTGAGGGTCAGGCTTAAGGGGAGCCACTTACTCCATATTTGGCCTCAGAGAGATGCTTTTAGTGCTCCTGAGGTTTAGGGTCTTCTCTAGAATCATGGTTCCAGCAGCAACCCCGGTGGTTTCACTTCACCCGGTTTCCAATGACTTTGTTCTTGCCTGATTAACTTGGCATGGCCCAGCTGCCCAATCTCCATTGGATCCTTGCAACTAGGGTTTGGTTCTGGTCAGTGCCCAATCGAGGACTACAGTTTGGGTTATAGTCCTGAAGACATTGGGGGAATATCTGATGGTAGTGCAGAGTCCTAACCTGAGGGATGTGTGCATGTCTTGTACTAGTGTGACACTCAGACTTTAGGTTTGTCCTCAGCAGGATGATGATAGTGTTGAGGAGGGTTTGATATTCTCCAGAATTCTGCTCTCCTGCTCTGTTCTGGGGGTGCATGAAACATGGTTTCCTTTTGTATTCTTTCCTGAGCAGTCTGGCATCAGCCAGGTGTCCCAAGTCCATTATGCCCTCAGACAGAGTGTTTGTTTAAGTCCTTGCCCTACACATGGGTAGGACTAGGGTTAAAGTTCTAGTCCAGGAGAGGTTAGTGTGGGGGTCCGTTATCAAAGGAATGAGACTGAGACAAAGTGAAAGTTATGCAAAGCCTCATTCTATACCAAGAATTAGAAGTCAGACTGACCAGCCAGGTGAACGAGACTGAGACAAAGTGAAAGTTATGTAGAGCTTTATTCTATGCCAAGCATTAGAAGTCAGACTGACCAGCCAGGGCCACCTCCAAAGAGAGCGACCCCCTCCCGATCTCACAGGCTGATTTTATAGGGCATAACCACAGACCCAAGGTACTTGGCTTCTATTGTTAAGGCGTTTGCTCCCAGAATCGATACCCAGAACCATACCAGGAACTACTGGGGTGTTTATTCCCAGAATGAAGTTCGTGGATGTAAGCAACAATATGGCTACCTAGTCAATATGGAGTTGTTCTGGCTAAGCAGGCCCTAATAGTTAAACAGGTTTTAACATTAAATTGGCCCTAACAGGGGATGATTCAATGGCAGTGAGGGGCCCTTCCTTAGGATCTGTGTTGAGACTAGCATTAGGATGAATCTCCAGCTTCCAGTTTGGTCTGAGGGGGATGCTGATAGTGTTTGGGAGGGTTCAGTTTTCACAAGAATGCTGCCCTCCTGCTCCATTCCGGGAGTTTCATGTGGCCCAGCTTTCTACTGTGCTCCTGTCTGAGTAGTCTGGCATCTGCCAGGTGTCTGCAATCCACTGAAGCCTCAGACCTAGGTTTTTGGTCCTATCAGTGCCATAGCCAGGGCTAGGGTTCTCCTCGAGGAGGATTCAGGGGCCTTATCTGATAAGTTAGCAGTGTGGAGAACTGCCCTGAGAGCTGAGTTGAGGGTGAGCCTTAGAGTGACACTCAACATTATGGTTCTGGTGTCAATGACTAGGTACATGGTAGGGCTGAGGGTCAGGTTATTGCTAGAATCATGCTCTCCACCTCCTTCCTAGGGGTTTTCATGAAGCACAGATTCCATCTGTACTCTTACCTGATTCTTCCTGCACCAGTCTTATACCCCAAATCTTGTCTTCCTCAGCCTTAGCATTAAGGCCCACATAGTGCCAAGAGCCATGTCTTGTCTAGGTTTAGGTTGAGGGGCTGGGAGATTGGTAGGAACCTATGAGATGGCAGTGAGGAAGCTGGCCCTGAGAGTTTAGATGAGTCCTTGTCACAGGTTTTGCTGTGGGTAGGATGAGTGCCCAAGATATGGTAGTGGCTGTTCCAATGGAAGTGTGGAGACCTGCTCTGAGGGATGTGTTGAGGACCAGCAATAGCTGGATGACCCAGCTTTCTGTTTGGTCTCAGGGGGATGCTGATGATATTGGGGAGGGTTAGGATTTTCACTAGAACCATTCTCTCCCACTTCATTCCCGGGACTACACATGGCCCACTTTCCTCCTACACTCCAGTCTGACTATTCTGGCATTGGTCAGGTGTCCCAAATCTTTTGTGCCCTCAGACTGAGAGTCCATGCCCTTTCATTGCCACAGGCAGGGCTAGGGTTAGGGTTCCAGTCCAGGTGATGATAGGAGCTGATTCAATGGCAGTGCAGACATCTGCCCAGGGACTGGGTTGAAGACTATCTTTCAGGTGAGGCTCTGGATTCCAGTTTGGTCTCAGTGGGATGGTGATAGTGGTGGTGAAGTTTAGGATTTTCACTAGAATCATGCTTTCCCAATAGACCCTAGGGGCTGCATGTGGCACAGTTTAACTCTGTCTTCTTGTCTGAGTAGTCTGACATGGGCCAGGTTATGATGGATTTGCACCCTCAGACCAGGGATTTGGGGTCTTTTGGCCCCAGAGGGCTGTCCAAGGTTCAGCTGAGTGCCTGGAAGGCAATAGGAGCATATCAAATGGCCATGTGGAGAACTGACCTGAGGGCTGTGTTGTGACTGACCTTAGGGTGAGGCTTGAACTTCTGTTTTGGCCCCAGGGGGAGGCTGATGGTGTGGGTAAGGGTTTTGCCCACGAGGGTTTGATTTTTGATAGAATCCAGCTTTCTTGCTCAAATCTGGGGGTTGAATGAGGCAGGGCTTCCTTTTGTATTCTTGCCTACGTTGTCTGGCATTTTACGGGTGTCCCAAATCCACTGTGCTGTTGAACATTTTGTCAGGTCCTGTCAGTGCCACAGCCACAGTCAGGGGTAGGTTTAGGGTTCCAGTCTAGGAAGAGGTAGTGGCTTACTCAAATACACTGTGGAGATCTACCTGGGGGAATTAATTGAGGCATATTTAGGGTGAGGTTCCAAGTTCCCTTTTGGCTTCAGGGAATAAAGTATGCTGCGCTGAGGGTAAGGATTTTCACTAGAATCATGCTCTTACAATGGAGCCAGGGAACTTGCAAGTGCAGTGGTTTCATTCTGTGTTCCAGCTGAAGTAGTTAAGCATTGGCCTGGTGTTGCAAATCCATTGTGCTGCCAGAGCTAACATTACACATTTTGAGCCATGGAGGCAGAGCTAAGGGCAAGGATGGGTGCCTGGGAGACAGTTGGGTCCACTTAATGACAGTGCAGAGATGTGCCATGAAGGTTGAGCTGAGGACAAGAGAAAGGTTTTTCAGTTTTCAGTTTTTCAGCTTATAGTTTTCCCTCAGTGGGATGCTCACAGTGTTGCTGAGTTTTAAGTGTTTGGCTTGAATCCTGTTGTCCAGCAACACCTGGAGGTTGCATGTGACATGGTTTCCTTCTATGTTCCTGATTTATTAGTCTGACATTATTCAGGTTAACCAAAGCCACCACACCCTCAGAACTAGGGTTTGGGCCCATTAAGTTCCACAGCCAGGGCCAGAGTTAAGATTACGGCCCGGGAGATGGGCAGAGTCTATTTGATGGCATTGTGGAGACCTGCTCTGAGCTCTGATTTGAGGGTTAGCATTAGGGGGAGCAGTGGCTTTTCCCTTGGCCTCGGAGAGATATTTCTAATGTTCCTGAGGTTTAGGATGTTCACTAGAATCATGGTCTCCAACATCATCCCCAGGGCTTACACGTCACAAGGTTTCCAATGTCTTTGTTATTGCCTGATTAGCCTGACATGGTCAAGATGTCCAGAAACCATTTGAGCCTCACAACTAGAGTTTGGGTCTTGTCAGGGCCACATCTAGGGCTAGGGTTTGGGTTATAGTCTTGAGAGAGTAGGGGCCAATTGAATGGCAGTTTAGAGTCCTTTCTTGGGATCAAGCCCTACATCAGGCTCCTTACTCAGTGGGGAGCCTGTTATCCCCTCTCCCTCTGCTACTCTTTCTAGTTGTGCACTCTCTCTCTCTCTCTCAAAAAAAAAAATCCTTTCTAAAAGACTGAATATTTCTCTACATTGTTGTTTCTTATCCTTGAGTATATGGCACTCCCATATGATTCCTCATATACATTTGAAAATGCTTATATCTTCATGAGGAATACCCCATACTGTTTTCCAGTTTGGCTGTTAAGAGATTGCATTCCCACTGACAGTTAAGAGGATTCCCCTCTCTCCACATCCTCACCAAAATTGTTTTGTTTCCTGCCTTGTTAGTTTTGGCCATTTTGACTGGTTTTACATGGTATCTCATTCTGGTGTTGATTTGTATTTCCTTATGGCTAGTGATATGGAGCATTCTTTCATGTGTCTCTTAATCCTTTGTATGTCTTCTCTGGAGAGGTGTCTATATATTCTGCCCATTTCTTGACTGGATTATTTATTTTTTGCCTATAAGTGTGAGAAATTCTTCATAGATCTTGGATACCAGCCCTTTATCTGTAATATCATTTGCAAATATCTTCACCCATTCCATAATTTGCCTTTTAATTTTATTTATTGCTTTTTTCATTGTGTGGAAGCTTTTCCTATTGATGAATCCCAATAGTAAATTTTTGCTTTTGCATCCCTTATCTTTAGTGACAGGTCTTGCTGCTTACTGTGGCCAGGGTCGAAGAGGCTTGTGTTCTCCTCTGGGATTTTGATGGATTCCCGCCTCACATTTAGGTATTTCATCCATTTTCAGGTTATTATTGTGTATGGTGTAACAGAATGGTCTAGTTTAATTCTTCAGCATGTGTCTGTCCAATTTCACCAGCACCATTTATTGAAAAGACTGTCTCTTTTCCATTGGATATTCTTTCCTGCTTTGTGGAGGATTAGTTGGCCATAGAGTTAAGGACCCAGTTCTGGTCTCGCTATTCTGTTCCATTGATCTATGTGTCAGTTTTTGTGCTGATACTATACTGTCCTGATGACTATGGCTTTGTAATATAGCTTGAAGTCAGTCATTGTGATTCACTAGCTTTGTTTTTCTTTTTCAACATTACCCTGGAAGTGTAGAGGTGTTTGTGCTTTCATACAAATTTTAGGTTTGTTTATTCTACCTCTGTGAAAACATTGATGATAAATTTATAGGGATTGCTTTGAATGTGTAGCTCGCTCTGGACAGCATAGACATTTTAACAATATTTCTTCTAATCCATGAGCATGGAATATCTATTCATCTGTTTATGTCTTCCTCAATTTCTTTCATAAGTGTTCTATAGTTTGTAGAGTACAGATCCTTTACTTATTTGGTTAGATTTATTCCTAGGTATATTGCTGTGTGTGTGTAGTTACCATTTATAACTGTATGGGATCAATTCCTTCCTTAATTTTTCTTCAGTCACATTGTTAGTGTATAGAAATGCAACTGATTTCTATACATTGATTTTGTATCCTGCCACATTGTTAAATTACTGTATGAGTCCTAGCAATTTGGGCATGGAGTGTTTTGTGTTTTCACATATAGTGTCATGCTATCTATAAATTAGGAGAGTTTGACTTCTTTGCCAATTTGAATGCCTTTTGTTTCTTTTTGTTGCCTTATTGCTGAGGCTGGGACTTCTAGTACTATGTTGAACAGTAGCAGTGAGAGTGGACATCCCTATCGTATTCCTGACTTAAGGGTAAAACTTTCAGTTTTTCTGCACTGAGAACAATATTCACTGTGGGCTTCTCATAGATAGTTTTTAAGATATTGAGGTATGTTCTTTCTATCCCTATACCTTGAAGAGTGTTAATCGGTAAAGAATGTTGTATTTTGTCAAATGCTTTCTCTGCATCAGTTGAGAGGATCAGATGGCCCTTGTCTTTTTCTTTTTAATTAATGTGTTCTATTCATGTTGATCGATTTGTGAACATTGAACCACCCTTGCACGCTGGAAATAAATCCTACCTTCTCATAGTAAATCATCTTTTTAATGTACTGATGGATCCTAATGGCTAGTATCTTGGTGAGTATTTTGGCATCCATGTTCATCAGGGATATTGGTCGGTAGTTCTTTTTGATGGGCTCTTTTTCTGGTTTTGGGATCAAGGAAATGTTGATCTCATAGAAAGAGTTTGGAAGTTTTCCTTCCTTTTCTATTTTTTTAAAACTTCAGTATAATAGGTATTATTTCTTACTTAAATGCTTGGTAGAATTCCCCTTGGAAGCCATCTGACCCTGGACTCTTGTTCTTTGGGGAAGCTTTTGTTTACTGCTTCAATTTCCTTGCTGGTTATTGGTCTGTTCAGATTTCCTTACTTTTCTTGCCTCAGTCTTGGTAGTTTATAAGTTTCCAGGAATATATCCATTTCTTGTGGATTGCCTAATTTGTTGGGATATAATTACTCATATAATGTGTTTTAACAATTGTCTATATTTCTTTGGTATTGGTCGTGATCTCTCCTGTTTCATCCATGATTTTATTAATTTGGTTCTTTCTCTTTTCTTATGGATAAGTCTGGCCAGAGGTTTATTGATCTTAATTCTTTTGAAGAACCAGTTTTTTTTTTTTTTAAATCTGTTCTACTGTTCTTCTGGTTTCTACTCATTGATTTCTGCTCTAATCTTTATTATTTCCCTTCTAATCCTGGGTTTAGGCTTTATTTGCTATTCTTTCTCCAGATCCTTTAGGTGTAAGATTAGCTTGAGCAGTTGGGATTTTCCTATTTTTTTTGGAGAGAGGTTTGCATGGTTATTAACTTCCCTCTTACACCCAACTTTGCTGTATACCAGAGGTTTTGAACTGATACGATTTCATTTTCATTACTTTGCATGAACTGTGTAAGTTCTTATTTAATTTCCTGGTTGACACATTCATTCATTCATTAGCAAGATGATATTTAACTCCCACGTATTTGAGTTCCTTACAAATTTCTTCCCATGAATGAGTTCCAATTTCAAAGCATTGTGGTCTGAATATATGCAGGGAATGATCTCAATCTTTTGGGATCAGGTGAGACCTGATTTGTGACCCAGTAGGTGAACCATTCCAGAAAAAGTTTCACTTTCACATGAGAATAATGAGTATTCTCTTGATTTCGGCTATGTGATATATACATCTGTGAAGTCCATTTAGTCTAACATGTCATTCAAAGCTCTTGTTTCTTTGTTAATCTTCTGCTTAGATCATCTGTCCATTGCTGTGAGTGGAGTGTTGAAATCCACTATTAATGTACTATTGTCAATGCATGTGTTTATTTTGGTTTTTAATTGGTTATATAACTGGCTCCTCCCTGTTGGGGGCATAAATATTTACAATTGTTAGATCTTCTTGTTGTTACAGACCATTTAAGTATAATATAGTGACATCTCTTATTACAGTCTTTGTTTTCAAATCTGATTTGTGTGATATGAGAATTGCTACCTCTGCTTTCTTTTAGGTCCATTAGTGTGATAAACTCTTTTCCATCTCTTCAGTTCCATTCTGGAATTTTCTTTAGGTTCAAAAATTAGTCTATTGTAGACAACGTATGGATAGGTCCTGCTTTTTTTTTTTAATCCAATCTGATACTCTGTGTTTTTGATTGGAACACTCAGTCCATTTACATTCAGAGTGAGTATTGAAAGATATGAATTTAGTGGCAAAGATGGCAGAGGAGTAGAGGACCCTATTTCAGCCTATCCCCCAAATCAAGCTGGATATCTACTAGAATATCCTGAACACCCATGAAATCAGCCTGTGATGTAAGAAGATAAATATGGATCTCTGCAAACAGAGTATCTCAGGTGGTTGGTCTCAAGATATGAACTGGGGAGCAATGATTCTGTGGGAAGATACTGGAAGATAAACAGAATGGGGAAAGAGCCTCCAAGATCTTGTGCCACTGGAACACAAAAGCCTCCCATGCTGGATACCAGCCACAGACTCTCAGAACAGTAGCAGCAGGGAAAGGACTTTAGAGCAGCCCCATAGACTGAAACTTGGAGCTCTGGTGTGTGTGTGTGTGTGTGTGTGTGTGTGTGTGCGTGCAAACTGGAAGTGGCTGGAAGTTTTAGAAGCATGGAGGGCAGAGAGGTGCCTGGACCTGGAAGCGAGGAGGGGGTGTGCTGCTGTAGGGCACACAACCCAAGATGCTGAGGTTTTTGGCAGCACAGACAGATGGGGGTACAGTATGGACTGGAGAGCTCACTGAGGAATAGCCTGAAATTTCTTTGCTCTGTGACAGAGGTTTGGGTATGACCACTTCTGCTCTGACTCTCAAGGGGGGGTGTGAAAAGCCACCAGAAAAGAAAAGCCCGCCAAACTGGTTTTCACTGAGCCCAGACTCCTGCCACATGCGGCTGAGCAACTACGCCCAAACAGAGTTGCCTGTGTAACAGCATGGCAGGCTCCTCCCCCAGAAGACAGTCTGGAAGAACAAGAGGCCAACAATCCCAAGGTCCCTATAAAATAGGTGCATCTTGCTTTGGGTTGTGGTCAATAATTTGGACTCTGCACATTCCCTCAACCACCCCTAAACAGACTGAGTGGAGGAAACCCCAACATAGGAAAGAGACTGTGACCTCTACCACAGAACTAATGTATATGGATATAAGCAAGATTTCAGAAATAGGTTTCAGATTAATAGTTATGCAGACAATAGCTGCAATGGAGAAAACTATTAATAGCAAAATAGAATCTCTAAGGGCAGGAGTGAGAGCTGATCTTGCAGAACTTAAAAATGCTATCAATGAGATCAAATCTAATCTAAATACATGAATAGCTGATGTAAACACTGCAGAAGAACAGATTAGTGATTGAGAAGACAAACTGAAAAAAAAAGAAACAGGAGCAGGCCTAGAACAAACTGTTTAAAATCAATGAAAACAGAATTAGAGAAATAAATGACATCATGAAATATTCCAATGTCAGAATTACTGGGATCCCAGAGAGGGTGGAGAGAAAAAAGACTAAAAGTTATATTTGAGGGAGTCAAGATGGCGGGGAAGTAGGAGGAGGCACCATTTCAACCTGTACCCCAAAGTGAGCTGATTACCTACCAAAGAACTCCGACCACCCATGAAATCAGCCTGAGATCAGAATTATACACGTCTGGATCTCTACTGGAGCAGAAGACGCCAGTGGCAGGTAAAGCAGACTGGGAGCATCGGACTGATATCTGAAGATAAACAAAAGGGGGAGGGAGCCACCAGAGGTGACCTATTGGAAAGTAACACCCCAACACGAGAGTGCTCTGCGTCTGGGGACCAGCATTAACTTGGAGTCTGGTTGAAAGCACTCAAAAAACAAACAGCAAAGGATCGCGGTGGGGGGGGGTAATAGTGGGAACCTGGGCGGTTAGGGTCAGGGACCTAAGTCCCCGGACCCAGGACAGCCTCCCCTGGCGCGGAGCCAGAGAGAGTGCGGCGGAGAAATCAGGTCTCGGTCCCTGAGCCGCGAGTGCACCTGAACGCCAGCGCACCTGAGAACGAGTGGGGTCTGTCTCCCGTGAGGGGCTGGGAGCCTGGCCTGACGGCAATCCTGAAACGCGCGCGTCCCACACCCTCCCTTGGGATAGGTGCTCATAGGCGCTAGCCTGGAGCTCTGGCAGCCGGAAAAAACAGACATTCCCAGCCCGGGACAGCGGGAAAATCTCAGCGCGCGATCTCTGCTCCGAACCTCTCTGGCGGTCTGGAGCTGCCTAGACAGCCACCGCTGCCCTGGTTTTGGGCACAACAAGGAGCTCCTGCATCCCCAGGGACAGTGACTCAGAACCAACTCTGCCAGCAGCTTTTGCAAAACAGTCTGAGGCATCTCTTTGAGAGGGAGGTTGGGGTGCTGTTTGCTCTCCTCTAAACCTCCAAAAACCATCAAAAGCTGTCAAGGCGAGAGAAAGCAGATGAAAGAACATAAAAACCCCCAGAAAACAAAAGGCTGAAAAAAAAAACAAAACAGTTTCCTGAAAAAAAAAGAGCTCACCCCCTTGAGGGGAGCGGGAGGACCTAACTCAGGGAACATCATTGTCTGAAAACCCACGTGGCAGGCCCCTCCCCCAGAAAACCAACCAGGAAGGAAGAAAAAAAAAAAAAGACTACAAGAGAACAACCACCACTACTTCATAAATACAACTTTTATTTTTAACTCTTTGCCAATATTCTGGTTCTTTTTTTTTATATACATACACATAATTTTTTAACCTATTTACCATCACACTGAGATGTCCAGTACATCAAATTCTTTAATAACCTTCTAACCTGAACTTTTTGATACATACACCCGGGTTTTTCTTTTGTTTTTCTATTTTTTAAATTCTTTTTTAATTTTAACTTAGTTTAGTCTAGTTTATTCTTTTTTTAATTTTTATTTTCTACTATACATATAGAGTTAAACTTCAAGGTAATCCCCTTTCCCCAATCAATGCTACCCCTATAGGCAAACCAGTTTCTAATCCCCCTGTAACTTAGGAAAGTTGAGTCCCTTAACAAAAACATCAAGATACCTTCAGGAAGAATCAAAATAACCTTCCTCACCCACACTGAGAATCTATAACCATTCTCCCAATTTTTCCTTCTGTCAGTGTTTCTGTGAATTTGTGTCTGTCCTGAAAATATATAAATCTTATACTTGGGGTTCTTTCTGAGGAGGTTTTTCCCTTTTTTTTGCTTATATATACATATTTTTTCTCTTGTCATATAATTTTATCACTCTTTTTGTCTGTCTGTTTTTGTTTGTATACTCCACAAATCTTACCTTGTGGCCCATTTGGGCTGAGCCTTCTCTTGTATCTTCCCTTTTTTTCCTATCTCTCTCTCTCTTTTTTTTTCCTTTTTTCTTTCCCCCTTTTTTTTCTTTCTTCTTCTCTATTTCTTTTTCTTTTCTTTTTTCTCTCATTTGGGTGGGGAATCCTGATTGCACAGAAGCGTTCCAAGGTGCACATTGACTGCACCACAATCGATAAGTCCAGCTGCATCTGTTTAGTCATCTCTTACCAAAATGACTAGGAGGAGGAATACCCAACAGAAGAAAAATACAGAGGATGGACCTTCTGCAACAGAACTAATGGCTATCAACATAGACAATATGTCAGAAAAGGAATTCAGACTAACAATTATCCAGGCAATAGCTAGGTTGGAGAAAGCCATGGATGACCAAACAGAATTGATTAGGGCAGAACTGAAAGCCACCAGGGATGATGTTCACAATGTTAGGGCAGAACTGAAAGCCACCAGGAATGATGTTCAAAATGCTCTCAATGAGTTCCAATCCAATCTAAACTCTCTAAAAGCTAGGGTGACTGAGACAGAAGATAGAATTAGTGATCTGGAGGACAAACAGATAGAGAGAAAGGATCAGGAGGAAGCCTGGAACAAACAGCTCAGAAGCCACGAAAACAGAATCAGGGAAATAAATGATGCTATGAAACTTTCCAACGTCAGAATTATTGGAATCCCTGAAGGGGAAGAAAAAGAAAGAAGTCTAGAAGATATAGTGGAAGAAGTTGTCTATGAAAATTTTCCCAATCTCACGAATGGAAACAATGTTCATGTACTAGAAGCAGAAAGATTTCCTCCCAAGATTTTAGATTCTCAAAAGTCCTCACGGCACCTTATAGTTAAAATGGGGAATTATGTTTCAAGAGAGACCCTCTTAAAAGCAGCTAGGACAAAGAAGCTTCTTACATACAGAGGAAAGCCCATTAGAATAATGTCAGACCTTTCCACAGAGACCTGGAAAGCCAGGAAGGGCTGGCAAAATATATTCAGAGTACTAAATGAGAAGAACATGCAACCAAGAATACTCTATCCAGCAAGACTGACATTTAAAATGGATGGAGAGATAAAGAGTTTCCAAGACCAGCAAGGCTTAAAAGACTATGCAACCACCAAGCCGACACTGCAGGAAATATTAAGGGGGGTCCTATAAAAGAGAAAAAATCCTAAGAATATCATTGAACAGAAATATAGAAACAATCCATAGACAGAAAGACTTCAAAGGCAACACGATGTCAATAAAAACCTATCTCTCAATAATCACTCTCAATGTGAATGGCCTAAATGCGCCCATAAAATGACACAGGGTTGCAGATTGGATAAAACGACAGGACCCATCCATATGTTGTCTACAAGAGACCCATTTTGAACCTAAGGATACACCCAGACTGAAAGTGAAGGGATGGAGAAGCATCTTTCATGCCAATGGGCCTCAAAAGAAGGCCGGAGTAGCGATTCTCATATCAGATAAATTAGATTTTAAACTAAAGACTGTAGTCAGAGATACAGAAGGACACTACATAATTCTTAAAGGTACTATCCACTAAGACGATCTAACAATTGTGAATATCTATGCCCCCAATATGGGAGCACCCAATTACGTAAGAAAACTATTAATCAAGATAAAGAGCCATATTGATATGAATACAATAATAGTAGGAGATCTTAATATGCCTCTCTCAGAAATAGACAGATCATCGAAGCAGAAAATTAATAAAGAAATAAGAGCATTGAATGAAACATTGGACCAGATGGACCTCATAGACATATACAGAACATTCCACCCTAAAACAACAGAATACTCATTCTTCTCAAGTGCACATGGAACCTTCTCCAGAATAGACCACATACTGGGTCACAAAGCAGGATTCAACCGATACCAAAAGACTGACATTATTCCCTGCATATTCTCTGATCACAATGCTTTGAAACTGGAGCTCAATCACAAGGAAAAGTTCAGAAGGAACTCAAACACCTGGAAGCTAAAGACCACCTTGCTTAAGAATGCTTGGATCAACCAGGAGATCAAAGATGAACTTAAACAATTCATGGAAACCAATGAGAATGAAGACACTTCGGTCCAAAACCTATGGGATACAGCAAAGGCGGTTCTAAGGGGGAAATACATAGCCATCCAAGCCTCCCTCAAAAACATTGAAAAATCCAGAATACACCAGCTGTCTCTACACCTTAAAGAACTGGAGAATCAACAACAAATCAAACCAACTCCACATGCAAGAAGGGAAATAATCAAGATTAGAGCAGAGATCAATGAGGTAGAAACGAGAGATACAGTAGAACGTATCAATGAAACTAGAAGCTGGTTTTTTGAGAGAATCAATAAGATCGATAAACCATTGGCCACACTAATCCAAAAGAAAAGAGAGAAAGCCCAAATTAATAAAATTATGAATGAAAAGGGAGAGATCACAACTAACACCAAGGAAATAGAAACAATCATCAGAAATTATTACCAACAGTTCTATGCCAATAAGCTAAGCAACCTAGATGAAATGGATGCATTCCTGGAAAGCTACAAACTCCCAAAGTTGAACCAGGAAGAAATTGACAACCTGAATAGACCAATATCTAGTAATGAGATTGAAGCAGTGATCAAAAACCTCCCAAAAAACAAGAGCCCAGGACCTGATGGATCCCCTGGGGAATTCTACCAAACTTTCAAAGAAGAAATAACACCAATTCTCCTGAAGCTGTTCCAAAAAATTGAAGCAGAAGGAAAACTTCCAGACTCTTTTTATGAAGCCAGCATTACCCTGATCCCCAAACCAGGCAAAGACCCTACCAAAAAGGAGAAATTCAGACCAATATCACTGATGAATATGGATGCAAAGATTCTCAACAAGATCCTAGCAAACAGGATCCAGCAGCACATTAAAAAGATTATCCACCGGGGCGCCTGGGTGGCTCAGCGGGTTAAAGCCTCTGCCTTCAGCTCAGGTCATGATCCCAGGGTCCTGGGATCGAGCCCCGCATCGGGCTCTCTGCTTGGCTGGGAGCCTGCTTCCTCCTCTCTCTCTCTCTGCCTGCCTCTCTGCCTACTTGTAATCTCTATCTGTCAAATAAATAAATCTTTAAAAAAAAAAAAAAAAGATTATCCACCATGACCAGGTGGGATTCATCCCTGGGTTGCAAGGTTGGTTCAACATTCGCAAATCAATCAGTGTGATAGAACACATCAATAAGAGAAGAGAGAAGAACCACATGGTCCTCTCAATGGATGCAGAAAAAGCATTTGACAAAATCTAGCATCCGTTCCTGATGAAAACGCTTCAAAGTATAGGGATAGAGGGAACATTCCTGAACTTCATAAAATCTATCTATGGAAGACCCACAGCAAATATCATCCTCAATGGGAAAAAGCTCGCAGCCTTCCCGTTGAGATCAGGAACACGACAAGGATGCCCACTCTCACCACTCTTGTTCAACATAGTATTAGAAGTTCTAGCAATGGCAATCAGACAACAAAGAGAAATAAAAGGTATCCAAATTGACAACGAAGAAGTCAAACTCTCTCTCTTCGCAGATGACATGATTCTTTATATGGAAAACCCTAAAGACTCCACCCCCAAACTACTAGAACTCATACAGCAATTCAGTAACGTGGCAGGATACAAAGTCAATGTACAGAAATCAGTGGCTTTCTTATACACTAACAATGAAAATACAGAAAGGGAAATTAGAGAATCGATTCCATTTACTATAGCACCAAGAACCATAAGATACCTGGGCATAAACCTAACCAAAGAAGTAAAGGACCTGTACTCGAGGAACTACAGAACACTCATGAAAGAAATTGAAGAAGACACAAAAAGATGGAAGACTGTTCCATGCTCTTGGATTGGAAGAATAAACATTGTTAAAATGTCTATACTGCCTAGAGCAATCTATACTTTTAATGCCATTCCGATCAAAATTCCACCGGTATTTTTCAAAGAGCTGGAGCAAGTAATCCTAAAATTTGTATGGAGCCAGAAGAGACCCCGAATTGCTAAGGAAATGTTGAAAAACAAAAACAAAACTGGCGGCATCACGTTACCCGATTTCAAGCTTTACTACAAAGCTGTGATCACCAAGACAGCGTGGTACTGGCATAAAAACAGACACATAGACCAGTGGAATAGAGTGGAGAGCCCAGATATGGACGCTCAACTCTATGGTGAAATAATCTTCGACAAAACAGGAAAACATATTCAATGGAAAAAAGACAGTCTCTTCAATAAATGGTGCTGGGAAAACTGGACAGCGATATGTAGAAGAATGAAACTCGACCATTCTCTTACACCATTCACAAAGATAAACTCAAAATGGATAAAAGACCTCAACGTGAGACAGGAATCTATCAGAATCCTAGAGGAGAACATAGGCAGTAACCTCTTCGATATCAGCCACAGCAACTTCTTTCAAGATAAGTCTCCAAAGGCCAAGGAAACAAAAGCAAAAATGAACTTTTGGGACTTCATCAAGATCAAAAGCTTCTGCACAGCAAAGGAAACAGTCAACAAAACAAAGAGGCAACCCACGGAATGGGAGAAGATATTTGCAAATGACAGTACAGACAAAAGGTTGATATCCAGGATCTACAAAGAACTTCTCAAACTCAACACACACAAAACAGATAATCATATCAAAAAATGGGCAGAAGATATGAACAGACACTTCTCCAATGAAGACATACAAATGGCTATCAGACACATGAAAAAATGTTCATCATCACTAGCCATCAGGGAGATTCAAATTAAAACAACATTGAGATACCACCTAACACCAGTTAGAATGGCCAAAATTAGCAAGACAGGAAACAACGTGTGCTGGAGAGGATGTGGAGAAAGGGGAACCCTCTTACACTGTTGGTGGGAATGCAAGTTAGTGCAGCCACTTTGGAGAACAGTGTGGAGACTCCTGAAGAAATTAAAAATAGAGCTTCCCTATGACCCTGCAATTGCACTGCTGGGTATTTACCCTAAAGATACAGATGTAGTGAAAAGAAGGGCCATTTGTACCCCAGTGTTTATTGCAGCAATGGCTACGGTCGCCAAACTGTGGAAAGAACCAAGATGCCCTTCAACGGATGAATGGATAAGGAAGATGTGGTCCATATACACAATGGAGTATTATGCCTCCATCAGAAAGGACGAATACCCAACTTTTGTAGCAACATGGACAGGACTGGAAGAAATTATGCTGAGCGAAATAAGTCAAGCAGAGAGAGTCAAGTATCATATGGTCTCACTTATTTGTGGAGCATAACAAATAACATGGAGGACATGGGGAGATGGAGAGGAGAGGGAGTTGAGGGAAACTGGAAGGGGAGATGAACCATAAGAGACTATGGACTCTGAAAAACAACCAGAGGGTTATGAAGGGGCGGCAGGAGGGGGGGGGGGTGGGAGGTTGAGGAACCAGGTGGTGGGTAATAGGGAGGGCACGTACTGCATGGAGCACTGGGTGTGATGCCAAAACAATGAACACTGTTATGCTGTAAATAAGCAAATAAAAAAAAATAAAAAAAAAGTTATATTTGAGCAAATCATAGCTGAGAAAATCCCTAATCTCTGGAATGAAACAAACACTCAGGTCCTAGAGGCAGAGAAGAGCCCTCCCAAGGTCAAGAAGAACTGACCAATGCCCCTGCATAGAATACTAAAACTCACAAATCTTAGAACCAAGGAAACCAACTTAAGGGCAGTGAGGGAAGAAATTCCTTACATGAGGAAGGAATATTAGAATAATGTCAGACCTGACCACAGAGACATGGAAAGCCACAAAGGGCTGGCAAGACATATTCAGGTTACTAAATGAGAAGAACATGCGGCCAAGAATTCTTTATCTGGCAAGTCTGTCATTCAGAATGGATGGAGATATAAGGAAACGTGAAATGGGGGAAATTGGAGGGGGAGATGAACCATGAGAAACTGTGGACTTTGAGAAAGAAACTGAGGGTTTTGGAAGGGAAGGGGGTGAGGGAATGGGTGAGCCTAGTGGTGGGTATTAAGGAGGGAATGTATTGCCTGGAACACTGTGTGTAGTGCATAAATAATGAATCTTGGAAGACTGAAAACATAAAATAAAATTAATTTTTTTTAAAAAAGGAGCTTCCAGGACTGGCAGACTAAAAGAATATGTGACCACTAAGCCAGACCTGAAAGAAATATTAAGGGGGCTTCTAAAAAAGAATAAATACTCCAAGAGTGATATAGAATGGAAATTTATAGAGACAATCTATAGAAACAAGGACCTCACAGGCAACATGATGACAATAAAATTGTACCTTTCAATAATCACTCTTAATGTGAATGGCCTAAATTCTCCCATGCAAGAGCACAGGTTTGCAGATTGGGTAAAAAGACAGGACCCATCCATATGTTGTCAACAAGAGACACATTTGGAGCCTAAAGATACATCCAGATGAAAAGTGAAGGGATGGGGAACAATTTTTCATGCCAACGGACCACAAAAGAAAACTGGTATAGCAATTCTCATATCAGACAAATTAGATTTTAAGCTAAAGAATTTAGAGATACAGAAGTACACTACATCATTCTTAAAGGGTCTACCCACAAAAAAAAAAAAAAAAATAGAAAGAGAAGGAAAACTTCCAGACTTTTTCTATGAGGCCAGCATTACCTTGATCCCCAAACCAGGCAAAGACCCCATCAAAAAGGAGATTTTCAGACCATTATCCCTGATGAATATGAATTCCAACATTATCAACAAGATACTAGCTAATAGGATCCAGCAGTACATTAAAAAGCTTACCCACCACAACCAGGTAGGATTTATCCATGGGATGCAAGAGTGGTTCAATATTTACAAATTAATAAATGTGATAGAAAAAATTAAAGAGAGAAAAGAGAAGAACGACATGATCCTCTCAATGGATGCAGAGAAATCATTTGACAAAATGCAGCATCTTTTCCTGATTAAAACTCTTCAGAGTATAGGAACAGAGGGAACATTCCTCAATTTCATAAAATACACCTATGAAAAACCCACAGTGAATATCATTCTGAATGGGGAAGAGCTGAGAGCCTTCCCAATGACATCAGGAACATGACAAGAATGCCCACTCTTGCCACTGTTGTTCAACATAATACTAGAAGTTCTAGGAACAGCAATCAGAAAACAAAAAGAAATAAAATATACTCAAATTGGCAAAGAAGTCAAATTCTCTCTCTTCACAGATGAGATGATACTTTTTGTGGAAAACACAGAAGACTCCACCCCCAAATTACTGGAACTCATACAACAATGTAATAATGTGGGAAGATATAAAATCTTTGCATAGAGATCTCTTGCTCTCTTATACATTAACAGTATAGCCATAGTAAGAAAAATTAGAGAATGGATTCCATTTACAATAGCACCAAAACCCAAAAGATAACTTGGAATAAACCTAACCAAAGAGGTAAAGATCTATACTCGAGGAGCTATGGAACACACATGAAAGAAATTGAAGAAGATTAAAAAAAGATGTAAAAGCATTCCATGCCCATGGACTGGAAAAATAAACATTGTTAAAATGTCTGTGCTGCCCAGAGCAATCTATACTTTCAATGCCATCCCCATCAAAATAACATGGACATTTTTCAAAGTGCTGGAACAAATAATCCCAAAATTTGTATGGAACCAGAAAAGACCCTGAATCGCTAAGAAAATGTTGAAAAACAAACAAACAAAAAAGCTAGGGTCATCACGTTGCCTGATTTGAAGCCATATTACAAACTTGTGATCACCAAGACAGCACAAAAACAGATACATAGACCAATGGAAAAGAATAGAGAGCCCAAAAGTGGACCTTCACCTCTATGGTCAAATAATCTTTGACAAAGCAAGAAAAAAGATACAGTGGGGAAAAAAAAGACAGTCATTTCAATAAATGATGCTGGGAAAATTGGACAGATATGTACAAAGGAATGAAACTCGATCATTCTCTTACACCATACACAAAGATAAACCCAAAATGAATGAAAGACCTCAATGTGAGACATGAATCTTTCAAAATCCTAGAGACATAGACAGTAACCTCTTTGACATGGGCCATGGCAACTTCTTTCAAGATTCATCTCCAAAGGCAAGGGAAACAAAACCGAAAATGAAATTTTGGGACTTCATCAAGATCAAAAGCTTCTGCACAGCAGAGGAAACAGTCAACAAAACAACGAGCCAACTCACGGAATGGGAAAAGATATTCACAAATGACACTACAGACAAAGGGCTGATATCCAAGATCTATAAAGAACTCCTCAAACTCAACACCCAAAAAACGGATAATCAAGTCAAAAAATGGGCAGAAGACATGAACAGACACTTCTCCAAAGAAGACATACAAATGGCTAACAAACATGAAAAAAAGTTCCTCATCATTAGTCATCAAAGAAATTCAAATAAAAACCACATTGAGATATCAATTTACACCAGTTAGAATGGAAAAAATTAAGAAGAGAATAAAAAAATATGTTGGAGAGGATGTGGAGTAAGGGGAACCTTCTTACACTGTTGGTGGGAGTGCAAGTTGGTTGCAGCTACTTTGGAAAACAGTGGGAGATTGCTCAAAAGTTAAAAATAGAACTATTCTTTGACCCAGCAATTGCATTACTGGGTATTTACCCTGAAGATATAGATGTAGTGAGAAGAAGGGTCATGTATACCCCAATGTTCATAGCAGCAATGTCCACAATTGCCAAACTGTGGAAAGAGTTGAGATGCCCTTCAACAGATAAATGGATAAAAAAGATGTGGTCCATATATACAATGGAATATTCCTCAGCCCTCAGAAAGGATGAATACCCAGCTTTTGCATGAACATGGATGGGACTGGAGAAGATTATGCTGAGTGAAACAAGTCAAGCCAAGAAAATAAATTATCATATGGTGTCACTCACTTTTGCAACCAAAGGAATAGCATGGAGGACATTAGAAGAGGGAAGGGAAAAGTGAAGAGGGAAGAATTGAAGGCAGAGCTGATCCATGAGACACTGTGGACTCTGAGGAACAAGATGAAGGTTTTAGAAGGGAGGGGAGTGGGGGATGGGTGAGCCTTGTGGTGGGTATTAAGGAGGGAATGTATTGCATGAGGCACTAGTGTTATATGTAAACAATGAATCTTCGAACACTACCTGAAAAACCAATGATGTACTATATGCTGACTAACATAACAACATAACATAGCATAACATAATAAACAAATAAGTAAATAAATAAATAAATAAATAAAATGATACCCTAAAATGCTTATATATTCATGGTTGAAGAAGTTAATTGAAGATTCTACACAGACTTGTTTCTCTGAATTACATATATGACATTTTCCTTATGAATCCACATGTACTTTTTTTTTTAACTATTCCATTTTATTTATTTTTTCAGCGTAACAGTATTCATTCTTTTTGCACAACACCCAGTGCTCCATGCAAAACGTGCCCTCCCCATTACCCACCACCTGTTCCCCCAACCTCCCACCCCTGACCCTTCAAAACCCTCAGGTTGTTTTTCAGAGTCCATAGTCTCTTATGGTTCGCCTCCCCTCCCCAATGTCCATAGCCCGCTCCCCCTCTCCCAATCCCACCTCCCCCCAGCAACCCCCAGTTTGTTTTGTGAGATTAAGAGTCATTTATGGTTTGTCTCCCTCCCAATCCCATCTTGTTTCATTTATTCTTCTCCTATCCCCCTAACCCCCCATGTTGCTTCTCCATGTCCTCATATCAGGGAGATCATATGATAGTTGTCTTTCTCCGATTGACTTATTTCACTAAGCATGATACGCTCTAGTTCCATCCACGTCGTCGCAAATGGCAAGATTTCATTTCTTTTGATGGCTGCATAGTATTCCATTGTGTATATATACCACTTCTTCTTTATCCATTCATCTGTTGATGGACATCTAGGTTCTTTCCATAGTCTGGCTATTGTAGACATTGCTGCTATAAACATTCGGGTACACGTGCCCCTTCGGATCACTATGTTTGTATCTTTATGGTAAATACCCAGTAGTGCAATTGCTGGGTCATAGGGTAGTTCTATTTTCAACATTTTGAGGAACCTCCATGCTGTTTTCCAGAGTGGTTGCACCAGCTTGCATTCCCACCAACAGTGGAGGAGGGTTCCCCTTTCTCCACATCCTCGCCAGCATCTGTCATTTCCTGACTTGTTCATTTTAGCCATTCTGACTGGTGTGAGGTGATATCTCATTGTGGTTTTGATTTGTATTTCCCTGATGCCGAGTGACGTGGAGCACTTTTTCATGTGTCTGTTGGCCATCTGGATGTCTTCTTTGCCGAAATGTCTGTTCATGTCCTCTGCCCATTTCTTGATTGGATTGTTTGTTCTTTGGGTGTTGAGTTTGCTAAGTTCCTTATAGATTTTGGATACTAGCCCTTTATCTGATATGTCGTTTGCAAAAAATCTTCTCCCATTCTGTCAGCTGTCTTTTGGTTTTGTTAACTGTTTCCTTTGCTGTGCAAAAGCTTTTGATCTTGATGAACTCCCAATAGTTCATTTTTGCCCTTGCTTCCCTTGCCTTTGCCGTTGTTCCTAGGAAGATGTTGCTGCGGCTGAGGTCGCATGTACTTTTGAAAATGCTTCTATCTTTATGAAAGAAGAAGTAGATGAAAGATGCTTTCAATACAGACTTGTTTTTCTAAGATAAATAGAATGCAGTTTCCTTATGCTCCCAAACACACACTTATAAACACCTCTAGGTTCCTGAAAGAAGAATTTAGGTGAAAGTTGCTTTGTATACACACTTGTTTCTCAAAGTTTCTGGCCATAAACTCTATGAGGCCAGCATTATCTTGATCCCCAAACCATGAACAGACACAGACACATGAAAAAATGTTCATCATCATTAGACATCAGGGAGATTTCATTCAAAACCACATTGAGATACCACCTTACAGGAGTTAGAATGGCCAAAATTGACAATGTAAGAAACCACAAATGTTGGAGAGGTTCTGAAGAAAGGTGAACACTCTTACACTGTTGGTGGGAATGCAGGGTGGTACAGCCACTTCGGAAAGCAGTGTGGCGGTTCCTTGAAAAGTCAAAAATAGAGCTACCCTATGACCCAGCAATTGCACTATGGGGTATTTAACCCAATGACACAGATATAGTGAAAATAAGGGGCATATGTATCCAATATTTCTAGCAGCAATGTTCACAATAGCCAAAGTGTGGAAAGAATTGAGATGTCCATCAAGAGATGAATGGATAAAGAAGATGTGATCCATATAGACAATGGAATATTACTCAGCCATCAGAAAGGATCAATACCCAACTTTTGCATCAACATGGATGGAATTGGAGGAGATTATGCTAAGTGAAATAAGTCAAGCAAAGAATTTCAATTATCATATGGTTTTACTTTATTTATTTTTATTTATTTTATTTTTATTTTACTTTACTTTTTCTATTTTTCTATTTTTTTTTCTATTTTATTTTGCTTTATTTATTTTTTATATGGCTTTACTTTATTTGTGGAACATACGGAATACCATGGAGGACATTAAGTGAAGGAAGGGAAAAATGGAAGGGGGTGAAATAAGGGGCAGTGAAAACCATAAGAAACTATGGACTCTGGGAAACAAATGGTGTTTTAGAGGGGAGGACAGGGGGAATGGGCTATACTAGTGATGGGTATTAAGGAAGGCAAGTATTTCATGGAGCACTGGGTGTTATACACAAGCGATGAATCATGGAACACTACATCAAAAACTAATAATATACTGTATGGTGACAAACATAACATAAAAAAAGAGAATGAAACAAAATTTTACAACCTAAGGAATTAACTGAATAAATTAGTTTTAAATAAAAGTTACAAATATGTAACAAATATAGAAAGCATATATAAATAAAATTTTTAGAAATAATAAAATTTTAAAATATAGTTGGAAAAATTAAGAAAATAAAGGAAAAATAAGAAAGAATTAAGTTAAAGAAAGCTGGATCCTATTTCCCCTATAACTGAAGCTCACAGCACTCTGTGATTAATATACTTTGTGTGCAGGAGTTGTTTATGTTAGCCTTCTGGGTTAGGGGACTGTCGTGCTGGTGCTCAGGTGGAGTTGCCTTAGTGGAAATGTGACTCCAAGCCCAGGGTGCTGGTTTGGTATAAGGATCTCTTTCCCTCACTAGGTGGACACTCTTTCCTTCCCTGAATTCTTTCAGGGCTGATGGGCACGATGAAGATGGGTTCATCTAGCTCTCTAGCCCTGGAGCTGAAATTTTGTGACCAGACTCTTCAGTGCACTCTCTTAGAAGAGCAATTAATCACTCCTGTGTCCTTGTTCTCCATGAACACCATATTCACCCTGCCCATGTTTGATCCCATCCATCTCAGGTGTGTGACTGAGCTCCAAATCTCTAAATTTTATGGACTCCCAGGGCACAGACCCATGCTGCTCCCCCAGGGGAGGGTCATAATAATAGTTGTTGCAATGCTTTTGCCACTGGCCAGCCCATCCCAGGCAAAGTTCACAGGACCACACAGCGGTTTGCAGTTCATTGCAAAGGAGTTCAGAGTCCTGGCACCAAGACCTGCTTCATTCAGCCTGCCTCCCTGCCACTATTCCTGGGAACACTGAAGCAATTTCATACCACATTCTTATTTAGACCCAGGGGATCTTCAGCCCACCCCGTTACATTTGGGATTTCACTCCAGTTTGCCAACTAAGCGCCCCCAAGCCAGGCACATCCCCCATAGTAGCAGACTTCTAAAAGTTCGGATTTTGCACTCTGTTTCTTATAATACTCTGTACAGCCTCCATAATCACGTTCCCTCCCTGTTGCCATATACACAGCTATATCTGCCCCAATTAACTTCTGCACCTCTTACCTTCCATAGGGTGGCTACTTTTCTACTTGTAGACTTGCAGTTTTTGTTCTCTCAGACCTCCAATTGATCTCTTGGGTGTTCAGACAGATTTGGTAACTATCTACCTGTGTTTGTGGGATGAGACAAGCTTAGGGTCCCCCCACTCCTCTACTATCTTAACTCCTCTCCTGGAGTTCAATAATTTTTTTATATAAAACATCAAGTCCTCACCCTGAGAAGTCAAACGTTATTGACATTTGACAGTGTCTTCTGCAGGGCAGGATGGACACTAGCTGGTAGATGTTGCTTCCAAACTAAGCAAAATATGCATGAGAGAGGAAAAGTGATCTAGGAGGCATTTGGAATTGGTCATGCACCTTAGGATCAGTATGGCAAGAACTAATCTGTCTGAACCTCATCCCTAACCATCCAACACCACTACCATGGCCCTAGAAATGTTTCCAGAGGCTCCAATAACACAGTTTAGGGTAATTGTGTCCAAAAACATCCTCTATTCCTTCATTTAATCCCTGTTTCCCACCTACCCCAACATTTCCCATCTTGCCACCTCCCATTTGGGATGCAGCAGTAAGAGCCAATGGGAATAACTAAGAGTAGCCACACTTATATCTGTTCCTTCTCAACCTCTGCCTGTTTTCCCTTGAGCTCACAGTCAGACTTCCCAAAGACCATTGAGGTGAGGTGGAGCTTATCTGTCTTTACCTAACTGATTTAAACAATAATACAAGGAAAGCTTCAGCTACTGCTGATCAAACTTTGGGAAGGGCCAAGGTAAGTGTTTTCTCCTGAGCTTGTTGTCCTGATTGCCCTAGCCCTTCCTCTGTGCATGTGCCATTACCATCCAGTTCTAACACTTATCTTTTGCCTCTCTCTTCTTTATATAAATATTTTTCAATTTATTGAAATATAGTATGCATACCATATATTTAAGTCTTTTGAAATATTGTTCAGTATATTCAGTGGTGTATAGTATATTTGCAGTTAAATAACCAGTACTACTACCTAATTTTAGAAAATTTTCATTACCACAAAAGGAAACCTGGTACACATTAGGAATCATTCTCAATTCCTTCCTCCAAACCCTGCCTAACCAATAATCTACTTTCTATCTCTATGTATTTGCCTGTTCTGCACATGTCATATAAATTGAACCATACAGTGGCCTTTTGTGACTGGCTTTTTTCACTTAGCATATTTACAAGGTTCATCCATTTTATTGCATATATAACTTCATCACTTTTACTGCCAAAAAATATTCCATTATATGGACATGCCACATTCGATTTATGCATTTATCAGCTTATGGATAGTTGGGTTGTTTAAACTTTTGAACTATTATGAATTATTTTTGTGAGGACACATTTTCATTTCTCTTCTGTATATACTTAAAAGTGAAATGCAAGTTCACATGGTAACTTTATGTTTAACATTTTGGGAAACTGCCAGACTTCCTTCCAAAGTGGGTGCACCATTTTTTATTCCTATCTGTAATTAATTTAGTCTTTCTAGGAATCTCCATTTCATCTGGGTTACCTAATTTGTTGGCATGCATGTGTTGTTTATAGTATTCCTTTCTAATTCTTTATATTTCTGTAAGGTCAATAGTAATGCCTGTTCCTTCATTCTTGATTTTAGTGATTAGAATCTTTTTCTTTCCCTTGGTTGCTCAGGATGTGTCAATTTTGCTGATCTTTTCAAAGAATCAACATTTGGGTTCATTAATTTTCTCCATACATTTTCTGTTCACTATTTCATTTATTTCTACTCTAGTCTTTTATTTCCTTCCTTCTGTTGCTTTGAGTTTAGTGTGCTTTTCTTTTTCTTTCTTTTTTTTAAGGTGAAAAGATATGTTGTTGATCTTAGGCCTTTATCTATTAATATGAGTATTTACAGCCACAACTTTCCTTCTATGCCCTGCTTTACTGTATCCCATATGTTTTAGTATGTTGTGTTTTCATTTACATTGATATGAAAGTATTTTTCTAATTTTTCTTGTGATTTATTCTTTGATCCTTTGGTTTTTCAAAGGTGTGAAGTTACTTCTAATTAAAATCCATTGTGGTCATAAAACATACATGGTATTATTTCAATTCTTTGAAATTATTAAGGCTTTTTGTGGTCTAACATATGGTTTATCATGATGAATGTCTCATGGACCCCTGAGAAGAATGTGCTTTCTGCATTATTGGGTAAAGGATCCTATAGATTTCTGTAGGGACAGTAGATTTTTAGTGTTGTTCAAGTCTTCTCTTTACGTGTTGATCTGCCTAGTTGTGCTATACATTAGTGAAAATGGGATATTGAAGAATCTATTATTGTTGGATGGTCTATCTCTCTTTTCAATTCTTTTTTGTTTCATGTATTTTGAGGCTCTTCTGAGGTGCATATATGTTTCCAAGTGTTATCTTTTTGATGGATTGAGCATTTTATCATAAAATATCCTTTTTGTCTCTGATAACTGGTTTTGCCTTAAAGTCTATTTTGTCTGATGAGTGCAGGCATCCTAGTACTCATGTCACTATGTGCATGTTATATCTATTTTCAATTTATTAGTGTCTTTGAATCTAAAATGTGTTTCTTCTAGACAGCATATCATTGGATTCTTGGATTCTGTTTTCCTTGCCTTTCATTTGGAGGTTCTAATCCATTTACATTTAATGTAACTCCTGATAAAATAAGACTTACTATTGCCATTTTGCTATTTGTTTTCTTTGTGCCTGGTCCTTTTTGTTCCTCTATTTTTCCATTGCTGTTCTTTGGGGTGTGTTAAATATTTTCTAGTGAACAGTTTTAATTCCTTTTCTTACACTATTTTTGAGCATATTTTTATTGTTTCTGTGAGGATTACATTAACATCTTAACTTTAAACAATCTAGAATGGATTAATACCCACTTAATTTCCACAGAATATTTTTCTCCAATAAAACTCCAATTCTTCCCTTCTCTTTTGTGTTACTGTCATGCAGACTACATATTTAAAAATTATTTGCCATTACTAGGTGTTGTATGTGAGTGATAAATAACTAAATTTTACATCTGAAACTGGTGTTGAACTTAAATAACTTGAATTTAAATAAAAACTTGAAAAATTATCTGCCATGAGCACAGTTTTATAACTACTGCTTTATGTAGTTGTGTTTTACACCATTTGGAGAAGGAAATGTTAAAATAAAAATATATTTTACTATCTTTTATATATACACCTGGGTATATGTTTATTTATTTTTTTGAAGATTTTATTTATTTATTCGACAGATGGAGATCACAGAGAAGCAGGCAGAGAGAGAGGAGGAAACAGGCTCCCTGTTGAGCAGAGAGCCTGATGCAGGGCTCAATCCCAGGACCCTGGGATCATGACCCGAGTCTAAGGCAGAGGCCTTAACCCACTGAGCCACCCAGGCGCCCCTATATATTGATTTATTATACCTGTATGTATATATTTATTTATTATACCTATATGTATATATACATATACCTATGTGTGTGTGTGTATATATATATATATATATATATATATATTTTTTTTTTTTAAAGATTTTATTTGACAGAGAGAGACCAAAAGCAGACAGAGAGGCAGGCAGAGAGAGAGATGGGGAAGCAGGCTCCCTTCTGAGCAGAGAACCCGATGCGGGGCTCGATCCCAGGATGCTGGGATCATGACCTGAGCCGAAGGCAGTGGCTTTAACCCACTGAGCCACCCAGGTGCCCCTGTATATATTTTATTTATTAGTCATCTTTATTTTTTCATGTGGAATTGCATTACTCTCTGTGTCTACTTATCTCAACCTATAGAATTTCTTTCAGTTTTTTCATAGGGAAGATGAGATAAAGACAAATTCTCTTGATTTTTTTTTCCATTGGGAGAAGTCTAAATTTCTCCTTGGTTTTGAAGGATATTTTGTCTGGACATAGAATTCTTGGTTGACATACATTTTCTTTTAGCACTTGGAATATGTAATCCCACTGCCTTCTGGTTTCAATGGTTTTTCAAGAGAGTCAGCTGCTAATTTTTAATGGATTCCTTGTATATCACAAGTTCTTTATTTTTTTTTTCTTGCTGCTTTCAAGATGCTCTCTTTGTCTTTATATCCTGATTATATATCATATTAAATGATATTTGATTAAATGATATATGATTATATATCATATTAAATGATATTAAAATGATTAATATGATTTGCTTCCCTCTGAATCCTTTGGAGTTTATCCTACTTGGAGTTTGTTGTCTTTCTTAGCTTTAGATTGTTTTGCAGCAAATATGGGAAGTCTTTTATCACTTTTAATCAAATATTCTTTCTGTCCCATTCTTTCCTTCAGAGTCTTCCCCTTATAAGCATAATTGTATGTTCGATGAGGTGTATGAAGTTCTATTCATTTTTCTTCAGTGGTTTTTCTTTTTGTTTCTCAGACCAAGTAATTTCAGTTGACCTATATATTGGTTTCCTATGACTTTTGTAACAAATTACCACAGATTTTATGACTTAATTACAAAAATTTACTGTTCAACAGTTTTGGCCAAAAGCTGAAATAAGGGTGTTATCAGTGCCATGCTCCTTCTAGAAGTTCTATGGGAACATATATTTCCTGTCCCTTTCATCTTCTGGTGGCAGTATTCTTTGGCTTCAGACTGTAGCACTGTAATCTCTGCTTCCCTTTTCACATCTTCTCCTATGTATGTGTGTATGTGTGTGTTGGTGTTTGTGTGCAATCTCCCTCTAGAATCTCTCTTATAAGAACTTTGCAATAACATTTAGAGCCCAACAAGATATTCTTATTTCAAGATCCCAAACTTAATCACATCTGTAAAAACTAATTTTCCAAATAATTTAACAGTTACAAGTTCCAGGGATAAGAACAGGGACATATCTTGGAGCCATTATTAATAATACATCCCAATCTTCAAGTTCACTGATTCTTTTCTTTGCCAGCTCAAGTCTGTTATTGAGCCCCTTTATTGAATTTTTCATTTTGGTTGTTGCACTTTTCAACTCCAGAAAATATATTTTGCACCTTAAAATTTTTCAGTCTCCTTATTGATATTCTCTATTTGGTGAAACACTGTTCACATAATTTCCTTTAATTCTTTACATATGGCTTCCTGCAGTATTTTGAACATATAGCCTATTTAGTCTTTGCCTATTAAACCCAATCTCAGAGAATTGTCCTCAGGGACAATTTGTATTAACTTCTTTTTCCCCCTATGTATGGGCTATACTTTTCCTGTTCTTTGCCTTTATCACTTTTTTGGTTGTTGTTGAAAACTGGCCATTTTGCATGATACAAAATGGTAACTATAGATATCAGAATCCTTTCACCCCTCAGGATTTGTTGTTGTTGCTGTTCTGTTGTCATTACTACTGATGTTATAATTGTTCTGTTTAGTGCGTTTTCTTGACTAATTCTGTACATTTTGCATTCGCTGTTATATGAAGGCACTGTAGTCTCTGCTCAGTTAGCTTAATGGTCAGCTAATGATTGAACAGAGATTTCCTTAAACTCTCTGAACCAGTAAGCCTGCCGTCCTTTACTGTGGGCCTCTGTGTGTGCCTTAAGGTACACCTTAAATGTTCTGGCAAGCAGATCACAACTCAGTCTTAGCTCAGCTTCCTGCTTGTGCAGAGCCTCAAGGACAGCCAATGATGACAGCTTCTGGTCTCTTCTTTCCTAGACAAACATACAGGCCTGCACATGTACGTCCTTCTAAATGCCTAGGAATATATTGGAATTTTTCAAAGCCCACTACAGGCATCTCATCACACAAATTTTCTTATTTTGGACCATCTTTTATTTGATCCAACTAGTATCTCCGACTCAGGCATCTGCAATATTAAAAAAATGCAGTGATTGGTTTGAACAAGTGCCTTGGGGGTGTAACTTTGCCTACTTGTGATCTCTCTGTCAAATAAATAAGTAAGTAAGTAAATAAATAAATAAATAAAATCTTTTAAAAAAAGGAGGGTATCCCTTCATTTAAAACAAAAAAAAAGAAAGAAAGAAGAAAGAAAATCACCATTCATAGGGCTTGGCATTATTTGACCTGACTCAGACCCTCTGCTCAGTAGGCAGAGAGGCAGGCAGAGAGAGAGAAAGAAGCAGGCTCCCTGCCAAGCAGAGAGCCCTATGCAGGACTTGATCCAAGGACCCTGAGATCATGACCTGAGCTGAAGGCAGAGTCTTAACCCACCGAGCCACCCAGGAGCCCCCGAATGGTGATTTTCTAGGGAAATTCCTGACACATAAAAATGACAACTTTCTGAGGATGGGCCTTTGGAGGAATTTCAAACTCACTCTACTAAATTGTTTGCTTTCATAGCTACCAAGTTTGTGATGCTACTAGTTTTCAAGTCTACCACTGAGAACATGACTGACTGTGCCCTGGAAATGGGATAGCCTGGTCAAATAAGGATTTAAAAGACTTGCTTCTTTTTACCTTTTTTAAAAAATATTTTATTTATTTATTTGACAGAGAGAGAGTTAACAAGTAGGCGGAGAAGCAGGCAGAGAGAGGGGGAAGCAGGCTCCCTGCTAAGCAGAGAGTCTGATGTGGGGCTCGATCCCAGGATCCTGAGATATTGACCTGAGCTGAAGGCAGAGGCTTAACCCACTGAGCCACTCAGGTGCCCCTTTACCTTTTTTTAAAAGTGGGGTCTATGCCCAGCATAGAACCCAACTCAGGGCACAAACTCATTACACTGAGATTAAGACCTGAGATGAAATCAAGAGCTGGATGCTTAACCAAGGTGCCCAGGTGCCCCTCAAAAGATTTTTTTCTTAAAGAACTTTAATCCAGGGTGCGTGGGGGGCTCAGTCAGTTAAGTGTCTGCCTTTGGCTCAGGTCATGATCCCAGGGTACTGGGGTTGAGTCATGTATTCCCCCCCCCGGCTCAGCAGGGAGTCTGCTTCTCCCTCTTCCCCTCCTCCCCACATGTGCTTGCTCTCTCTTTCAAGAGAAAATACATAAAATCATTAAAAAAACTTTAATCCACGTAAAGGTTGGTAGAACATTACCAAAGCTTATGGGAACAGCAAGGCCATAATTGACTTATCCACTTTCTCAGATATGGTGAGCTACTTGGAATATTCCATCAAAATCATACATGCACCAAACTGTACGAAAGAAGGGATCAGAGGTCCACACAGTAGCTCTACATACAGGAGGCTTGTTCAAGGAGGGCTCACAGAAGTGGAATTTCCCATTGAAAATACAACCCAATCACTCTCCCTTTCACCAATCCACTCACCAGTGTATGGTAACCATGAGTTATGTGTGCAGTGTGTGTGTGTGTGTGTGTGTGTGTGTGTGTGTATCTGCAAGCAAAATTTTCAGATGAAATTATCAATGGGTAAGTATGCAGTTATGTTTCCATAGGAAATTCAGCCTGTATTTTGTTGTCATTTGGCAAAATAAAAGTTAATATTTAATTTTTCTTTGGCACAAGTTGGTGATGTGATAGGCAGGAGCAGCAGAAGTTGTTTTCAGATAAGGAAGGCTGCTACATCAAGAGGTTGTTGAAGGATTCTATATAGTTTCAAAGAGCAGAACAAGAAAAGCTCATAACAAACTCAGAAAAAGCTACCAAGAACAGGTATCAGTTCATATTACGAATATGGCTTTTGCATCAGGGAGATTCAAATCAAAACCACATTGAGATACCACCTTACACCAGTTAGAAAGCCAAAATTAACAAGACAGTAAACGTGTGTTGGAGAGGATGTAGAGAAAGGGGAATCCTCTTACACTGTTGGTGGGAATGCAAGTTGGTGCAGCCACTTTGGAAAACAGTATGGATATTGCTTAAGAAATTAAAAATAGAGCTTCCCTATGACCCTGCAATTGCACTATTGGGTATTTACCCCACAGATACAGATGTAGTGAAAAGAAGGGCCATCTGTACCCCAATGTTCATAGCAGCAATGGCCACAGTCACAAAACTGTTGAAAGAACCAAAATGCCCTTCAACAGACGAATGGATAAGGAATATGTGGTCCATATAAACTATGGAGTATTATGTCTCCATCAGAAAGGGTGAATACAAAAAAAAAAAAAAAGAAAGAAAGAAAGGGTGAAACCCAACTTTTGTATCAACATGGATGGGGCTGGAAGAGATTATACTGAGTGAAATAAGTCAAGCAGAGAGAGTCAATTATCATATTGTTTTGCTTATTTGTGGAGCATAAGAAATAACATGGAGGACATGGTGAACTGGAGAGGAGAAGGGAGTTGGGGGAAATTGGAAGGGGAGATGAACCACGAGAGACTGTGGACTCTGAGAAACCATCTGAGGTTTTTGGAGGGATCGAGGGTGGGAGGTTGGGTGAGGTTGGTGGTGGGTATTATGGAAGGCATGTATTGCATGGAGCACTGGGTGTGGTGCATAAACAATGAATTCTGGAACACTGAAAAAATTTAAAAAATAAATAAAAATTTAAAAAAGAATATGGCTTTTGGCGAGTTAAGATAGCAGAGTTGCAGGTGATCCTAATTTTGTCTGACCCCTGGAATTCAACTAGATATTTATCAAATCATTCTGAACACCTGAAAAATCAATTGGATATCTAAGAAATGAATTGTTTCATTCTACAAATAAGAAAGTGACCACTTTTTGCAAGATAAGAAGTGCAGAGATGTGAATCCAGGATGATATTCAGAAGATAAACCATGGAGGGAAGGGAGCCTGCTTATGGAGGCTACCAGAAAGTATTATAAGCAGCAGAGTGCAAAATCAGAACTTTTAGAAGTCTGCTACAGTTGGGGATGTCCCTGTCATAAAGGTCCTTGGGTGGCAAAGTGGGCCAAAATCCCAGGTGGGACAGTAAGGACTCAAGATCCCTGGGGTCACAAAAAGAATGGGGGAGCCCAAGTGCAGCAGAGTTCTAGGCATTGGATTGGGGAAGCCAGCTGAAAAGGGCTAGTCTAGGTGCAAACTTTCTGCTTGGTATTGCCATAAACTGCAAACTGCTGCACAGTCATGCAACCACTCTCCCAGCATGGGTCCAGCCAAAGGCAGAGGTGTGGTGAGAACCCCCTCTATCCCTAGGGAGGAATGAAATGGGTCCAGGCCACAGGAGTCTGAAAAGTTTGGAGAATGGAAACTAGGTTGTGTGCCTGAGATAAAAATGTTCAGTCGTAGGCTGGATGAAAACAGAGTTAAGATGGAAACCTGGTAGACAAGAGTGATTGCTTCTCTGTGAGGGCTCACTGAAGAGTGAGAGGAGTGAACTCAGGATCTAGTTTGTTGTTTTGTTCTGCTTTACTTTTTGTTTGACTTTAAAAATTTTTGTTTCCTTTTGGTTTGTTTTGTTCCTACTTTTCTGTTGTTCTTGTTGTTATTTTTGTCTTTTCTCTCTCCTTCATCTATTCATTTCTGTACATAATAAGATGGAAAAACAAAAAGAAAGAACAGGAGGTCGTACTCACTGCCAAGGATTTAATTAACATGGATAGAAAATGTCTGAATTAGAATTTTAAAAAAAGTTTATAAAGACACTAGCTGGGCTTGAAAAGGCATAGAAGACACTGGAGAATCCCTTATGTAGAAAGAAATAACTAAAATCTAATCAGGCCAAAATTAAAAGTGCTATTACTGAAATTCAATCACAAATAAAGGCTCTAATAGTGAGAAGAGGAAAGGCAGAAGAGAGAGTAATTGATATAGAAGATAATATGATGGAAAACAAAGAACCTGTAAAGAACAGAGAAAGACAATGGATCACGAAGGTAGACTTCAAGAACTTAACAATTCCATAAAGCAAAACAATACCTGGAAAATAGGGGTCCCAGGAGATAGAGTGAGAGAGAGGGACAGAAGATTTATTTTTAACATTTTATAGATAAAAAGTTCCCTAGTTTGGAAAAGGAAACAGGTACAACAGGAACAGAAAACCTCCTCCAAAAATAAATTAAAATAAATCAACATCTCAACATATAGTAGTGAAACATGCAAATTTCAAAGATAAAATGAAAATCCTAAAAGCACCTTGGGACAAGAGGTCCTAAACTTACAAGTGTAGAAACAGAATGCTGGCAACAGACCTGTCCACAGAGACATGGCAGGCCAGAAAAGACTGGCATGATATATTCAACATAAGAAATTAGAAACATATGCAGTTAAGAAGACTTTATCCAGCAAGGCTGTCATTCAAAATAGGAGAGATAAGCGTTTCCAGAATAAACAAAAACTCAAGGAATTTGTGAACAATGAACCAGGTCTCAAGAAATATTACAGGGGATCCTTTGAACAGAGAGAGAGCTCCAAAGTAGCAAAGATCAGAAAGGAAAAGAGAAAGTATAAGGAAAGAGCAACTTAACAGGTAACACAGTGGAACTAAATTAATATAATTCAATAATTACTCTGAATGTAAATGGACTAAATTCTCCAGTCAAAAGATATAGGGTGTTAAGGTACCTGGATAGTGCTCAGTTAGTTAAGCATCTGTATTTGAGTCAGGTAGGAATCCCAAGGTCCTGAATTGAGCCCCACATTGAGCTCCTTACTCGGTGGGGAGACTGCTTCTCCCTCTTCTCCCTGCTCATACTCTCTCTCTCACTACCTCTGTCTTTCACTCAAGTAAATAAGTAAAATCTTTAAAAAATACACATAATTGAGGAACCAGGTGGTGGGTAATAGGGAGGGCACGTACTGCATGGAGCACTGGGTGTGATGCCAAAACAATGAACACTGTTATGCTGTAAATAAACAAATAAAAATAAAAAAATACACATAAAAGTAATGAATGAATGAATGAATGAATGAATGATATAGGGTATCAGACTGGATAAAGAAGCAAGACTGATCAATATGCTACATAGAAGATACACATTTTAGACAAAAGACCACCAGATTTAAAGTGAGGGTGTGGAGAACAAATAAAAGTGCAAATGGACTTCAAAAGAAAGCTGAGGTAGCAATCATCATATCAGACAAATTAGGTTTTAAACAAAAGACTGTGGTAAGGGTTGAAGTGGGCCACTATATCATACTTAAAGGTCTATCCAACAAGAAGATCAAACAATTATACCTATTTATGCTCCTAACATGGCAGCAGCCAATTATATAAACCAATTAATAAGCAAGTTAAAGAAACATATTGATAAAAATACAGTATTAGTAGGGGACTTGAACACTCCACTCAGAGATCATCTAAGCAGAAGTTCAACAAAGAAAGAAAGGATTTGAATGACACATTGGACCAGATGGACTTCACAGACATATACAAAGAATTTGGTCCTAAAGCAACAGAATACACATTCTTCTCGAGAGCACAGGAACATGCTGGAGAATAGATCACATACTGGGTCATAAATCAGGTCTCAACCAATACCAAAAGATTGAGATAATTCTCTGTATATTTTCAGACCACAATGCTTTGAAACTTGAACTCAAAGTCAAGAGGAAATTGGAAAGAACACAAGCACTTGGAAGCTAAAAAAGCACCCTACTAAAGAAAGGATGGGTCAGCCAGGAAATTAAAGAACTTAAAAAATTCATGGAAATAAATGAAAATACAGCTGTTCAAAAACCTTTAGTCTAGAGCAAATGCAGTCCTAAGAAAGAAGTATATTGCAAAAACAGTCTCTCTCAAAAAATTAGAAAACTCTTAAATACACAAGCTAAACTTAAACCTAAGGAATTGGAGCAAGAGCAACAAATAAAGCCTAAGTCAAGCATTAAAAAAATGAAAGGACAATAATTAGAGCAGAAACCAATAGAATGGAAACCAGAACAGTAGAATAGAATAAGGAAACTAGAAGCTGGTTCTCTGAAAGAATTAATAAGATTGATAAGCCCATAGACAAAATTTTCAAAAAGAAAAGAGAAAGGACCCAAATTAATAAAGTCATGAATGGAAAAGGAGAGATCACAACCGACACCAAAGAAATAGAAACAATTTTAAGAACATATTATAAGCAAATATATGCCAACAGATTAGGCAATTTGGAAGAAATGGATGCATTTCTGAAAACTTACAAACTACCAACTCTGAAACAGGAAGAAATAGAAGATCTGAACAGGCCCATAACCAGCAAGGGAATTGAAGCAGTAATTAAAAACTTACCAAAAAACAAGAGTGCAGGGCCAGATGGCTTCACAGGGAGAATTCTACCAAGCAATTAAGGAAGAAATAATACCTACTCTATTGAAGCTGTTTCCCAAAATAGAAATGTAAGCAAAACTCCCAAAGTCGTCTATGAGGCCAGAATTACCCTAATCCCAAAACCACACCAAGACCCCTCAAAAAGAATTACAGACCAATATCCATGATGAAAATGGATACCAAAATTCTCAGCAAATTATTAGCCAATAGGATACAACAGTACGTTAAAAGGATTATTCAACACAACCAAATGGGATGTATTCCTGGGATGAAAGTGTGGTTTGAATTTGCAAATCCATCAATGTAATATATCACATTAATAAAAGAAAGAACAAGAAGCATATGAGTCTCTCAATTGATGCAGAGAAACCATTTGATGAAATACATTATTCTTTCTTAATTAAAACTCTCTACAGTGTAGGGATAGAGAGAACATATCTCAATATCATAAAAGCTCTAAAAAGCCCAGAACAAGTATCATTCTCAGTGGGGGAAAACTGAGAGCTTTTCCCTTAAGGTCAGGAACAGAACAGGGATACCCACTCTCACCATTACTATTCAACATAGTACTAGATGTCCTAGCCTAAGCAATCATACAACAAAGAGAAATAAAAGGCATTCAAATTTTCAAAGAAGTCGAACTCTCTTCACAGATGACATGATATTTTATGTGGAAAATCCAAAACACTCCACCAAAAAATTGCTGTAACTCATACAAAAATCCAGCAAAGTGGCAGGGTATAAAATCAAGGCACAGAAATCGGTTGTATTTCTATGCACTATAATGAAACACAAGAAAGAGAAATCAAGGAACCTGTCTCATTTACAACTGAACCAAAAATCTTAAGATAACTAGGAATAAACCTAACCAAAAAGGTAAGATATGTGCTCTATAAACTACAGAACACTTATGAAAGAAATTCAGGAAGAAACAAAGAAATGGAAAAACACTACATTTTAAGGGACTGGAAAAAAATACTGTTAAAATTTCTATGCTACCCAGAGCAATTTACATATTCAATGAAATCCTTATTGAAATAACATCAACATTTTTCACAGAGCTGGAGCAAATAATCCTAAAATTTGTATGTAACCAAAAAGACCAGAATAGCCAAAAGAATGTTGAAAAAGAAAGCCAATGCTGGTGGCATCACAATGCCTGATTGTAAACTATATTAGAAAGCTGTGGTCATCAAGACAGCATGGTACTGGCACAAAAAGAGATACACAAATCAATGAAACAGAATAGAGAGTCCAAATATGGATCCTCAACTCTATGGTTAACTGATCTTTGACAAAGCAGGAAAGAATATGAAATGGAAAAAAAAAAAAGACAGTCTCTTCAATAAATGAAGCTGGGAAAATTAGAATGCAGAAGAATAAAACTGGGCCATTCTCTTACACCATACACAAAGATAAACTCTAAATAGATGAAAGACCTGAATGTAAGACAGGAACCTAGAGGAAAACATAAGCAGTAACCTCTTTGACATTGGCTGTAGCAACTTCTCTCAAGACACGTATCTAAAGGCAAGGGAAACAAAAGCAAAAATGAACTATTGGAACTTCATCAAGTTAAAAACCTTCTGTACAGCAGAGGAAACAGTTAACAAAAGTAAAAGCAATGTATGGAACTGGAGAAGATGTTTGCAATGACAAATTTGTAAATGACAAATTTACAGATAAAGGGCTAGATCTTTAAAGAACTTCTCAAACTCAACACCAAAAGAACCCCAAATAAGCCAGTCATGAAATGGCCAGAAGACATGAACAGACACTTCTCCAAAGAAGTGTCTCCAACAAACACATGAAAAAGTGTTTCATATAATTTTCCATCAGTGAAATACAAATCTAAGCCACAATGAGATACCACCTCACACCAGTTAGAATGGCAAAAATTACCAAGGCAAGATAAAACAAATGTTGGAGAAGTTGTGTAGAAAGGGTAACCCTCTTACACTGTTGGTGGGAATGTAAGCTGGTACTCTGAAAAACAGTATGGAGGTCCCTCAGGATGTTAAAAGTAGAGCTACCATATGACCCAGCAACTGCACTACTGGGTATTTACCCCAAAGATACAGATGTAGTGAAAAGAATGGGCACCTGCATCCCAATGTTTATAGCAGCAATGTCCACAATAGCCAAACAGTGGAAGAAGCCAAGATGCCCCTCAACAAATGAATGGATAAATATGTGGTTCATATATGCAATGGAATATTACTCAGCCATCAGAAAGGATGAATACCTACCATTTGCATAGATATGGATGGAACTGGAGGGCATTATGCTAAGTGAATAAGTCAAGCAGAGAAAGACAATTCTCATATGGTCTCACTCATATGTTGAATATAAGAAATAGGGCAGAGGACAATAGGCGAAGGGAGGGAAAACTGAATGGGAAAAATCAGACAGGGAAACAAAACTGGGGGTTGTGGAAATGTAGGTGGGTGGCAGAATGGGGTAACTGGGTGATGGGCATTAAGGGCACGTGAGGTGATGAGCAATGGGTTTTTCATCCAACTGCTGAATCATCAAACATTATATCAAAACTAATGATGTTCTAGATGTTGGTTAATTGAATTTAAATAAAAAAATCAAAATACCATTGTCATTTTTCACAGAACTGGAAACAACAATCCTATAATTTGTATGAAAACAGAAAATACTGAATAAGAAAAGTAAAGTTGAAAAGGAAAACCAAAGCTGGAGACAGCAGAATTCCCCACTTCAAGTTGTATTTCAAAACTGTAATCATAAAGAGTATATGGTACTAGGACAAAGACCAACCCACAGATCAACAGACTAATTGAGAACCCAGAAATTGACCCTGAACTCTATGGTGAACTAATCTTCAACAAAGCAGGAAAGAATATCCATTAGCAGAACGACAGTCTCTTCAACAAATGGTGCTATGAAAACTGGACAGCCACATGCAGAAGAATGAAACTAGACCACTGAACACCATACACAAAAATAAACTTAAAATGGATTAAAGACCTAACTGTGAGGCAGTAATTCATCAAAATCCTGGAGAAGAACGTGGGCAGCAACCTCCTTGACCTACAGTGGAACAATTGGTTTTTGTGAGACATGTCTCAAAATTCAAGAGAAACAAAAGGAAAAATGAACTATTGGGACCTCATCTAAATAAAAAGCTTTTGCAGAGCAAAGAAATAATAAAAAATCTAAAAGGCAACCTATGGAAGAGGAGAAGATATTTACAAGTGATATATCAGATAAAGGGTTAGTATTCAAGATCTGTAAAGAACTTATGAAACTCAACACCCAAAAATAAGTAATCCACTCAAAAAATGAGCAGAAGACATGAACAGACATTTTCCAAAGAAGACATTAAATTGGCCAACAGACACATGAAAAAATGGACATCTCTTGGCATCAGGGACATACAAATCAAAACCACAATGAGATACCACTCACACCAATCAGAATTGCTAAAATTAAAAACTCAGGGAAAAACAGGTGCTCATGAGGATGGGGAGGAAGGGGATCCCTCTTACAGTTTTTTTTGGAATGCAAACTGGTACAGCCACTCTGTAAAACAGAATGGATGTTCCTTAAAAAGTTAAAAATAGAACTACACCATGACACAGCAACTGCAGTACTAGGTATTTATCCACAAGGTAGAATCAGTAATTTGAAGTGGCACTTGCACCCCAATGTTTATAGCAGCAATGTCCACAATAGCCAAAATATGGAAATAGCCCAGTTTTCTATCGGAAGATGAATGGATAAAGATATCATTCATATATATATGAATTCCATATATATATATATATATATATATATATATATAATGGGATGTCATTCATATATATATATATACATACATATACATGTGTGTGTGTGTGTATATATATATATATATATATATAATGGGATGTCACTCAGAAATAAAAAAACGAAATCATGCCATTTGCATGGACATCAGTTGAAGTAGAAGGTATTATGCTAAGTGAAATTAGTCAGTCAGAGAAAGACAATACCACACAATTTCACTCATATGTGAAATTTCAGAAACAAAACAGCTCAACACAGGGGAAGGGAAGGAAAAATAAAATAAGAGAAAATAGAGAGCAAGGCAAACTGTAGGAGACCTTGAACTCTAGGAAACAGATGAGGGTTGCTGGAGGGGAGATTGGTGAGCAGAAGGCAAAATTGGTGATGGGCATTAAGGAGGGCATTAAAGTAGTGAACCCTTGGTGTTATATGCATCTGATGAATCACTAAATTCTACCCAATCACTAAATTCCACACCAAGAATATAGTATATGTTAACTAAATGGAATTTAAATGTTTATATTTAAAAACTTATATGTAAATATAAATTAAAAATTTATTTTTTAAAAAAAGATAGCTAAAATTAACAACCAAAGAAACAACAGATTTTGGCAAGGATGCAGAGAATGGAGAACCCTCTTACACTGTTTGGGGGGGATTTAAACTGGTGCAGTATGGAGGTTTCTCAGAAAGGTAAATTTGAGAGAGTTTGACTTCTTCCTTGACAATTTGGATACCTTTTATTTCTCTTTGTTGTCTGATTGCCATTGCTAGAACTTCTAATACTATGTTGAACAAGAGTGGTGAGAGTGGGCATCCTTGTCGTGTTCCTGATCTCAACGGGAAGGCTGCAAGCTTTTTCCCATTGAGGATGATATTTGCTGTGGGTCTTCCATAGATAGATTTTATGAAGTTCAGGAATGTTCCCTCTATCCCTATACTTTCAAGCGTTTTCATCAGGAACGGATGCTGGATTTTGTCAAATGCTTTTTCTGCATCCATTGAGAGGACCATGTGGTTCTTCTCTCTTCTCTTATTGATGTGTTCTATCACACTGATTGATTTGCGAATGTTGAACCAACCTTGCAACCCAGGGATGAATCCCACCTGGTCATGGTGGATAATCTTTTTAATGTGCTGCTGGATCCTGTTTGCTAGGATCTTGTTGAGAATCTTTGCATCCATATTCATCAGTGATATTGGTCTGAAATTCTCCTTTTTGGTAGGGTCTTTGCCTGGTTTGGGGATCAGGGTAATGCTGGCTTCATAAAAAGAGTCTGGAAGTTTTCCTTCTGCTTCAATTTTTTGGAACAGCTTCAGGAGAATTGGTGTTATTTCTTCTTTGAAAGTTTGGTAGAATTCCCCAGGGAATCCGTCAGGTCCTGGGCTCTTGTTTTTTGGGAGGTTTTTGATCACTGCTTCAATCTCATTACTAGATATCGGTCTATTCAGGTTGTCAATTTCTTCCTGGTTCAATTTTGGGAGTTTGTAGTTTTCCATGAATGCATCCATTTCATCTAGGTTGCTTAGCTTATTGGCATAGAACTGTTGGTAATAATTTCTGATGATTGTTTCTATTTCCTTGGTGTTAGTTGTGATCTCTCCCTTTTCATTCATAATTCTATTAATTTGGGCTTTCTCTCTTTTCTTTTGGATTAGTGTGGCCAATGGTTTATCGATCTTATTGATTCTCTCAAAAAACCAGCTTCTAGTTTCATTGATATGTTCTACTGTATCTCTCGTTTCTACCTCATTGATCTCTGCTCTAATCTTGATTATTTCCCTTCTTGCGTGTGGAGTTGGTTTGATTTGTTGTTGATTCTCCAGTTCTTTAAGGTGTAGAGACAGCTGGTGTATTCTGGATTTTTCAATGTTTTTGAGGGAGGCTTGGATGGCTATGTATTTCCCCCTTAGAACCGCCTTTGCTGTATCCCATAGGTTTTGGACCGAGGTGTCTTCATTCTCATTGGTTTCCATGAATTGTTTAAGTTCATCTTTGATCTCCTGGTTGATCCAAGCATTCTTAAGCAAGGTGGTCTTTAGCTTCCAGGTGTTTGAGTTCCTTCTGAACTTTTCCTTGTGATTGAGTTCCAGTTCCAAAGCATTGTGATCGGAGAATATGCAGGGAATAATGTCAGTCTTTTGGTATCGGTTGAGTCCCGCTTTGTGACCCAGTATGTGGTCTATTCTGGAGAAGGTTCCATGTGCACTTGAGAAGAATGAGTATTCTGTTGTTTTAGGGTGGAATGTTCTGTATACATCGATGAGGTCCATCAGGTCCAAAGTTTCATTCAATGCTCTTATTTCTTTATTAATTTTCTGCTTCGATGATCTGTCTATTTCTGAGAGAGGCGTATTAAGATCTCCTACTATTATTGTATTCATATCAATATGACTCTTTATCTTGATTAATAGTTTTCTTATGTAATTGGCTGCTCCCATATTGGGGGCATAGATATTCACAATTGTTAGATCGTCTTGGCGGATAGTCCCTTTAAGAATTATGTAGTGTCCTTCTGTATCTCTGACTACAGTCTTTAGTTTAAAATCTAATTTATCTGATATGAGAATCGCTACTCCGGCCTTCTTTTGAGGCCCATTGGCATGAAAGATGCTTCTCCATCCCTTCACTTTCAGTCTGGGTGTATCCTTAGGTTCAAAATGGGTCTCTTGTAGACAACATATGGATGGGTCCTGTCGTTTTATCCAATCTGCAACCCTGTGTCATTTTATGGGCGCATTTAGGCCATTCACATTGAGAGTGATTATTGAGAGATAGGTTTTTATTGACATCGTGTTGCCTTTGAAGTCTTTCTGTCTGTAGATTGTTTCTATATTTCTGTTCAATGATATTCTTAGGATTTTTTCTCCTTTATAGGAACCCCCTTAATATTTCCTGCAGTGCTGGTCTTGGAAACTCTTTATCTCTCCATCCATTTTAAATGTCAGTCTTGCTGGATAGAGTATTCTTGGTTGCATGTTCTTCTCATTTAGTACTCTGAATATATTTTGCCAGCCCTTCCTGGCTTTCCAGGTCTCTGTGGAAAGGTCTGACGTTATTCTAATGGGCTTTCCTCTGTACGAACGGAGCTTTTTTGTCCTAGCTGCTTTTAAGAGGGTCTCTCTTGAAACATAATTCCTCATTCTAACTATAAGGTGTCGTGAGGACTTTCAAGAATTTAAAATCTTGGGAGGAAATCTCGCTGCCTCTAGTACATGAACGTTGTTTCCATTCGTGAGATTGGGAAAATTTTCATAGACAACTTCTTCCACTATATCTTCTAGACTTCTTTCTTTTTCCTCCCCTTCAGGGATTCCAATAATTCTGACGTTGGAAAGTTTCATGGCATCGTTTATTTCCCTGATTCTGTTTTCGTGGCTTCTGAGCTGTTTGTTCCAGGCTTCCTCCTGATCCTTTCTCTCTATCTGTTTGTCCTCCAGATCACTAATTCTATCTTCTGTCTCAGTTATCCTAGCTTTTAGAGAATTTAGATTAGATTGGAACTCATTGAGAGCATTTTGAACATCATCCCTGGTGGCTTTCAGTTCTGCCCTAACATTGTGAACATCATCCCTGGTGGCTTTCAGTTCTGCCCTAATCAATTCTGTTTGGTCATCCATGGCTTTCTCCAACCTAGCTATTGCCTGGATAATTGTTAGTCTGAATTCCTTTTCTGACATATTGTCTATGTCGATAGCCATTAGCTCTGTGGCAGAAGGCCCATCCTCTGTATTTTTCTTCTCTTGGGTATTCCTCCTCCTAGTCATTTTGGAAAGAGATGACTGAACAGATACAGCTGGACTTATCGATTGTGGTGCAATCAATGTGCACCCTGGAATCCTTCTGTGCAATCAGGATTCCCCACCCAAATGAGAAAAAAAGAAAAGAAAAAGAAATAGAGAAGAAGAAAGAAAAAAAAAGGGGAAAGAAAAAAGGATAAAAAAAGAGAGAGTTAGGAAAGAAAGGGAAGATAAAAGAGAAGGCTCAGCTGATTCTTTATATGGAAAACCCCAAAGACTCCACCCCCAAACTACTAGAACTCATACAGCAATTCAGCAACGTGGCAGGATACAAAGTCAATGTACAGAAATCAGTGGCTTTTTTATACACTAACAATGAAAATACAGAAAGGGAAATTAGAGAATCGATTCCATTTACTATAGCACCAAGAACCATAAGATACCTGGGAATAAGCCTAACCAAAGTGGTAAAGGACCCGTACTCGAGGAACTACAGAACCCTCATGAAAGAAATTGAAGAAGACACAAAAAGATGGAAGCCTGTTCCATGCTCTTGGATTGGAAGAATAAACATTGTTAAAATGTCTATACTGCCTAGAGCAATCTCTACTTTTAATGCCATTCCGATCAAAACTCCACCAGTATTTTTCAATGAGCTGGAGCAAATAATCCTAAAATTTGTATGGAATCAGAAGAGACCCTGAATTGCTAAGGAAATGTTGAAAAACAAAAACAAAACTGGTGGCATCACGTTACCCGATTTCAAGCTTTACTACAAAGCTGTGATCACCAAGACAGCGTGGTACTGGCATAAAAACAGACACATGGACCAGTGGAACAGAGTGGAGAGCCCAGATATGGACCCTCAAATCTATGGTGAAATAATCTTCGACAAAACAGGAAAAAATATTCAATGGAAAAAAGACAGTCTCTTCAATAAATGGTGCTGGGAAAACTGGACAGCGATATGTAGAAGAATGAAACATGACCATTCTCTTACACTGTACACAAAGATAACCTCGAAATGGATAAAAGACCTCAACGTGAGACAGGAATCTATCAGAATCCTAGAGGAGAACATAGGCAGTAACCTCTTCGATATCAGCCACAGCAACTTCTTTCAAGATATGTCTCCAAAGGCCAAGGAAACAAAAGCAAAAATGAACTTTTGGGACTTCATCAAGATCAAAAGCTTCTGCACAGCAAAGGAAACAGTCAACAAAACAAAAAGGCAACCCACGGAGTGGGAGAAGATATTTGCAAATGACAGTACAGACAAAAGGTTGATATCCAGGATCTATAAAGAACTTCTCAAACTCAACACACACAAAACAGATAATCATATCGAAAAATGGGCAGAAGATATGAACAGACACTTCTCCAATGAAGACATACAAATGGCTATCAGACACATGAAAAAATGTTCATCATCACTAGCCATCAGGGAGATTCAAATTAAAACCACATTGAGATACCACCTGACACCAGTTAGAATGGCCAAAATTAGCAAGACGGGAAACAACGTGTGTTGGAGAGGATGTGGAGAAAGGGGAACCCTCTTACACTGTTGGTGGGAATGCAAGTTAGTGCAGCCACTTTGGACAACAGTGTGGAGACTCCTGAAGAAATTAAGAATAGAGCTTCCCTATGACCCTGCAATTGCACTGCTGGGTATTTACCCCAAAGATACAGATGTAGTGAAAAGAAGGGCCATCTGTACCCCAATGTTTATTGCAGCAATGGCTACGGTCGCCAAACTGTGGAAAGAACCAAGATGCCCTTCAACGGATGAATGGATAAGGAAGATGTGGTCCATATACACAATGGAGTATTATGCCTCCATCAGAAAGGATGAATACCCAACTTTTGTAGCAACATGGACGGGACTGGAAGAGATTATGCTGAGCGAAATAAGTCAAGCAGAGAGAGTCAAGTATCATATGGTCTCCCTTATTTGTGGAGCATAACAAATAACATGGAGGACATGGGGAGATGGAGAGGAGAGGGAGTTGAGGGAAACTGGAAGGGGAGATGAACCATGAGAGACTATGGACTCTGAAAAACAACCAGAGGGTTTTGAAGGGGCCGGGGTGGGGGGTGGGAGGTTGAGGAACCAGGTGGTGGGTAATAGGGAGGGCACGTACTGCATGGAGCACTGGGTGTGATGCCAAAACAATGAACACTGTTATGCTGTAAATAAACAAATAAATGAATAAAAAAAAAAGAAAGGTAAATTTGAACTACCATGTGACCCACGCGTTGCCCTACCTGATATTTAACCAAAGGATACAAAAATAGTGATTCAAAGAGGTAGATGCACCACAAATTTTACAGCAACAGTATCCACAGTAGCCCAAATATGGAAACAACACAAATATCTACCAGTGGTTGAATGGATAAAGATGATGTGGTATATACATTTAATGGAATATTAGCCATAAAAAAGGAAATCTTGCCATTTACAATTACATGCATGGAACTACAGTGTATTATGCTAATCAAAATAAGTCAGAGAAAGAAAAATACTATGATTTAACTCATATGTGGAATTCAAGAAACAGAACGGATCAAAATAGGGGAAAGGAAGGAAAAATAAAATAAAATTAGAGAGGGAGGCAAATCCTAAAAGTCTCTTAGGTATAGGGAAAAAACTCATGATTGCTGGAGGGGTCATGGGTGGGGGTATGTGGTAAATGGGTTTTAGGCATTAAGGAGGGCACTTGAAATGAGCATTGGGTGTTAAATGCAAGAGATAAATTACTAAATTCTACCCCTGAAACTAATACTACATTATGTGTTAACTTAAATTTTAAGTCAAATTTTGAAATTAAAAAAAATGAAATATGGTAAGAAAACACAAAACTTCAAGTTAAAAAAAATCATTCCTACTGTGTCAAAAATGTAAAGAAGCCCTCAGACTGGGTTATTCCAAGACTGGAATATCTGAGTTCTAGTTGTGGTTTTAGTTGCTCTTAACTTGCTTTGTGACTTTGGTCAAGTCCATTCCTCTCTCTGGATCTCATCTTTAAAATGTGGATGATAATATACATGCAGTACTAGCAGTACAGAGTATTAACATAAGTATATAAGCATCAAAGGAAAATGTTGAAAAAGTGCTTGAAGTGTAAATAATTTTACCATGTAATTAACTTCCTTACTCTCTTCCTTCTCAACCTTTTCTCTTTTTTTCATTTTTTTAAAGATTTTATTTATCTGAGAGTGAGAGGGAGAGATCATGAGCAGGGGGAAGCATAGGGGGAGCAGGGAGCCTGATGTGGGACTTGATTCCAGGACTCTGGGATCATGACCTGAGCTGAAGGCAGACGCTTAACCGACTGAGCCACTCAGGTGCCCCCCAAATTTTCTCTCTTGTCCATCCCCATTGTCTTCTTATTTCACTCTATTCTTAATTCATTCTCTTTCCTTCTTCATTTTGCTTTAAGTAGGTCTCAGACTTCCTGCCAATAGTGTAGTTAGGTAGAAGGAACACAGCCTTAGAGTAAAAGGGACCTGGGCTGTGCATTTTTCTTAGTTGTTGGGCAATTAATTTACCTCTTTGAGCTACAGTTTCATCATTTAAAAAATAGGCACAAATAACACCTTCCTTGCAAGGTTGTTGGAAATTGTGGTAGATTGTCTGCAGATATGGCCAACAATTCCTCCCATCTCTGACAAGCATGTAGCCCTTCCCGTTAGGATATTCCCCACTTCTTAAATCTGGGTTAGCTGTGTGACTTGTTTAGACAAATATAGCACAGCAGCAGTATTGCTATATCACTTCTGGACTTATGCCACAAAAGGCTTTGTTTTTTACCCTTTGGAAGCCTGGCACCACATGAAAAAAATATGACTACTTAGAAGAGAGGCCAAAAGGAGAGGAGGCTGTGGAGGATAAAATACTAACAAGGCATGCAGAGAGACAGGGCAGCCCAGCTGAGGTGCCAGACATGAGAGTGCTGAAATCATGGATCTTCCAGACCTAGCCAAGCTGTCTGAGGCAACATCACATGTAGTATAAATAAGTTATTCCCAGCAAATCTTGTACAAATTGCAGATCATGAGCAAATAAATTGTTCTTTAAAGCCACTAAGTTTTGGGTGGTTTGTTTCACAACAATAGATAAATGAACCAAAGAAACTAAATAAGGTAGTAGAACCCCAATCAGTGGCTAGCAGGTGTAGGTGCTCAACACATGATTGTTCCTTCCCATTCAGAAGCATCTCTGGGAAATGGGTAATCTATTTAGTGGTGCTAAAATTGACTTTTAGAATTAACACATCTGACCTCCAGTGTCCAAGGATGCAGAGCAATTAACCACCTATAAGTGGTTATAAGTTATATAAGAGGTTATACATACAGGTTAGGATACACCCCCAGTCACACAGCTGAGTGTCCTCCCTTTGCCCACAGTGAGCCTGGGCCACCTCAAAGGCATGCTCATAGATGAACAAAATCTGGGGTGATGATGTAATATCAGGTAAGAAAAATAGTATTCCTTTGACCAGTCCTTCAATCTACCTGAAGGAAATTAACACTTATTGAGTACTTACTATGTACCTAACATTTCTTACAATAGCCCCAGAAGTGGGTATTATTATATTCTTCATTTTCCCGATGAGGACACTGAGGCACAGAGGCATTTTGGTCAGCTAATGGTTTACTGGGAAGCTATGGGACTACTTAATGTATGGGATGTTAATTAGGGAGGCCTTGGAATTAACACTTGTAGAGGAGAAACATTAGAGAAGGCAAGGTTGGGCAGAGGGTGCTGATGAACTACGGTGCAGTCTTAATGGAAACCTCAGTCCACCCTATGGAGAACTCTGAAACTAGGATGGTCTTGCTCTGAAACTAGAATGGTCTTTCACTGTTGTTCCCTATTGTATCTCTAGGGGGAACCAGGCCATTGTATTCCTGCATCAGTCACTGGATTGCTAGACCTTAAATTCTAGTTTAGAGTTATTTCAACTACTTCTATCATCAAGCCATCCCAAAAGGGAGAAAGGCTTAAAGAAATAAAATGATCATAGAGAAAAGTAGAATCATATGGGCTCTAGAATCAAATCTGGATTCAAATCTTGAAATTTCTCTTTAGTTCTTTAAAGCCCAGTTACTTTACCACTTATTTAACTTATTTATTTATGTAAGTTATTTATTTATTTAAGTTATTTAGTATCTTACCAGTTATTCAACTCTGGGCAAGTTACTTATTTTCTCTGAGCTTTGGTTTACCTTTTTGGAAAATGGTAATAAAAATACTTAGCTTGAAAGATTGTTTTAAAAATTAAATACAATCATGTACATAAAAATCTTGCAGAGACCTGGCACAGTAAATGGTGAATAAATGAGAATTATAACAATAATAAATTATTGTGCACTGGCATGTTTGGTTCCCTTATTTATAGGGTTGAGTGAGTAAAAGTTAAGAGCTACTCAGAAGGGGAAAAGTCACTGGATCTTTTCTATTACTTAGTACTTACAGGCAATTATCAGCATTCACTCCAATGAACAAATGTTTATTTAAAAGAATTTGTACAGACATAACACTCTCATTTTCTTCAAGAGTGGAGGAACTTTTTATAGCATGAATTAAAAAAACACTGTGGCAACTTAAAACTACAGTTAAGAAAGGAAGGGAAAATATCCCCTTTCCCCAGTCAGGGACTGAGACTTGGATCTAAAGACAACACCCACCTCTGTCCTTTAAGTCTGAGAGTGACTTGACTAGAGATCTGATTTTTGTAGAGGAGAACTGTAGGGCCTGGGGAGTCCAGTGCCTTTTCTTTTGTAAGGGAAGGCCACCAACAGAATCTATTGGAAAGAGGATAGCCTGCAGCTGACCTGAGCTGAGGCTACCTTACAGAAGAGGGCAGAGCCAAGAGAGGGAGAGATGAATGGAAGTCCCACCCTTTTACATATGTAAAATGGTTGGCACTCACTTGAATCTCAACTCATGCCTCTAACCCCTAAGATACATCATTGAGTAAATGCCAGAATAATGGTTTTGAACAAAAATGGTTTTGAACATTTGGCAAAACAGATGTGTTGGGTCCTTCTCATCCTAAGGTTCCCCTATGAAGAGCCCAGTGATTTAGGCAGCAAGTTATTTAGGACTTGCAGAATGGATGTGGCTCCCTGATTCCACTGTAGGGAACTTCTGCCACTGATTTGAAAAATGAAGGTAATGGGAAAGACCTGCAGGTCTCTGGATCTCTGGACACACAACTTGTATTTGAGAACTTTAGCATATCTGGGAGACCAGCATGGGAGTGAACTCCATAATAACAGCCAGGCCTCCCAAATGAATGAAAAGGAGGGCTTTTCCAACTTACCTCTAGTCCTTGCTTAGATGAGATGAAATGAGGGTGTGTATGAAGAAGATATATACACCAAGTCTACTGGAAAGTCCAGCAAGAAGACTGTTGTCCCTTCAGAGCCTAAGGCAAAAGTACAGGGAGGGGGCACACTGGAGCCTTCATCTGAAACAAGGGCCTCCTCCAGCCCTCAGCCCTTAGGCCCCAGGCCTCAGACATAAGAGGCAGAGAATCACATCTGGGCTTTCTGCCCTTCCCTCAGCTTCAAACAAGGGCAGGGATTGAAATGTGGATGGGAGAGAAGGGGCTCATCAGATACACTGTCACTGGCACCTGAACCATATCTCTTCTTAAGTCAGAAACCCCAAGAGAAGAAAGGAATAAGAGCAAAGTGAGAGGGGTTGTGCTTCCATCACATCAAATAGGAAACTCAGTAGAGGTGGGGTAGGGTGGTTTCAAATCAGGACATTAATCACTCTGGCCAAGAGGAGGGGTTATGGTAGCAGAGCTCTATGTGTTGTCCATCTCTTCATTCATCCTGCTTCCGTTTTGGCTTTTTGGGGTTCCGGGACCGACTCTTGGCTTTGCACAGAGGACATATAGGTGCATTTCGATGAATTTGTTGATGACATGACAAGCAGGCCTGGTGGAAGAACACAGAAAGTTAGTAATTAGGTTCTTCTAGCCAATGGTTCAGCCTTCTGATCCCCAAGGGTCCAGAAAGAAATTATGATTTCCCAACAGGAAGAGATTACTACTACTTCTCAACAAGTGAGACCCAAGTAAAGAGATCAGTGCCAGATGTAAGGGAAGTAAAGGCTATAAGGAGATGAGGGTCAAAGAGAGTTATTGAGGTAAAATATCCAGAATTTGGAAATAAGGCAAAATGAGAATTACATATCATTTTAACGTTATATTGGAGCATGGACCAACAGGCCCTATTAAGGATTATTTATTTCTCTAGGATATGTATCAGTAAACTTTCTCTGCAAATGCCAGGAGAGTAATATTTTAGACTTTTCAGATTACATTGTGTTAGTTGCAACTACTCAACTATAATTGTTCTACATGAAAGAAGTTACAGATAATACATAAACACAAAAAAACATGTGTGTATGCCAGTAAAGCTTTATTTACAAAAACTGGGAGCAAGTCAGACTTGGCCTGTGGGTTCTAGTTTGCTGACCCCTGCTCTAGGAGACTGTCCCTTTGACTATTTACTATTGATAAGGGCCCAAACTGTGATTTATGCTAATAAACTACAAATGGTTTTTGCCCAGTAGAAATGCAGAATATTTCTGTTCCAAAGAAAAGATAATCACAAAGGTTACAGTATATTGCCCCATAGGACACCAACCACTTCTGTATTTAATTTTGCAAACTTAGTTCAGCATCCCTTTCCTTTTCTTACTATATAGTTATCTGTTTCTCAAATGCTTTTGGAATCAGTTTTGTAATACTGCTGACTACCTCATTAACAACACATTGTCACTACATATCTGCACACATCTTATTTCTAACTTTTAAAAATTATGCTTAGGAGAGCCACCAACTTTCCTGCATTGTAGCCCCTTAGGGAATATGAAACAATAAAACCAGATGGTCTGCTATAGCACATATACACCAACCCTTCCTCTGTGTCCCAAGCAAAGGCTACTTTAGAAAGGCACCAAATTGGTAACTACAAAGCCCCAGTCCTAGCCTTCCATGGGGCTCCATGAAGGTACTTTGCTTCCTCCACAACCCCTAGCCAGATCACTTACCTTCATAGGTGGGGGCTGCTGCCTAAAAGTGGCTGTCTGCCGGGTGTCCTGCTTTCTAGCCACTTGGAGTTGCTGGGCAGCAGCGGCTGCAGCGGCCAGAGACTCAGGGATGGGGGGCTCCTGAGGCTCCGTCTGCCACTCCGCTTTCTGCTTCTCAAAGTAACTTTGGAGATGAAAGACATTAGCTGGATCATTCTGAAAGCAAGGATAACCTTGCCCCTCTTAAAGACTCCATGCCACAGAACCAAAGGGGTTGGGCTGTGGCTGACTATAGAAAGTTTCTGCACACTCCCCGGGACAAGGTTCTTCTCCTTGGGTATCTGGGCCATTGTCTGCTGGGAAGGGTAATCTTCCTCCTCCTTGGTTTTTACAGATCCAGAAAATAAAGACTACCAGGGATAGCAAAGTCCTTAAAGGGCATTTGTCTACTGTTCATCCCATGTACCCTTACAATAGTCTCATTAAGTATCCTCAGGCCTTTTTTGACATACTTCTAGGAATATGATGCTCACCACTTTCACATGCAGCCTGCCCTACTTTAAGGAAGTGTGCTTCCTTCTACTGAATTGAACTCTCTCTGTAAGATTAGTGTAGTCCTTAATTCTGGGTCTTAAGATGAAGTTCCAGGCTAGTCCCCGGAGACCACAAATGCCCAGGCTTCTATGTTTTCAAAGGTTCTTAGACACCCCTGTTAGACCTTGACTTGGGAGGTGACCTCTTGAGTCACACGTGCACGCACACACACACACACACACACACACAGAGTCATAGACACAGTCTTGTGTTATCAAAATTGCACAAATAATTTTAAAAATTACCTGGTAATACTAGTCTAATCATCCTAACTTTGATACACAGAGACTTGCCCAAGGTCATAAAATGAGTCAGTCACTAACAGGCCTGAAGTTAGGACTGGGTTACATGACTTTTAAATAAGGCTTTATGTGTACATATGCACCTCTGTATTTTTGTGTGTGTATGTGTTTGTGTATGTGTGTGTGTTGTGTGTAAGTTACAGGGACAGGAAATAGGCAGCTTACTCCAAGGAGAGCTTCTCCTCCTCTTCACATAGGTCAGGGAGCCTCTGCAGGCCTAGAGTCATGCGCAGGGCATCAACATGTTCCTTCAGTGGCTTATACTCATCATGTAGCCTCCGGGTAGACTCTAGCAACTTATTTAGGTCATTCTCAGACTGTTTGATGGTGTTTTCCATCTGGAACACAGAGTGAGGTAGGTACAGAGAAAAGACACTATCATTCTCTGCAAGGCTCTATAGCTAAGTGAATAAAATAGCCCAGGCTCCAGATCCAGACCAATCTACGGTCAAGTCCTTCATTTGCCATGTATTTGTTCTATGGTACTCTTGTCAAGCCTTTGTTTTTTTTTCATCTTTATAATGGTGATAACAATAGTTTCTACATCTCTAATCCAGACTGATTTGAGTAAACAGGGCATATACTCCATTGTCTCTATGATCTGAGAAACAAGAAACTTGAGAAAGCTCACTGCCTGCATTGGAAAAAGAATAATAGTTTCTACCTCATATAAATCTTATAAAGATTCAGTGATTGAATTTATATAAAGCTTTAGTACAGGGGCTACCGCAGAGTGAAGTCTCAATAAATGTTAGTTATTATTCAAATATAGCACCTTAAATGAGCACTTAAGAGCTCATTAAGTCTGTCCCACCATCATTTTACTGGTCAGAGAATTAAGACTCAGAAAGAAGAAACTTAAGAAACTTCCCCAGAGAAATGCTTCTTAGGGGGAAAAGCATAGACAAAGACTCAGGGCTTAAGCTTCCAAGGCTGGGTTTCAAAATGTAGTCACCAGATCAGCAGCATTAGCATCATCTGGAAACTCATTAGGAATGCAAATTCTTTTTTTTTTTAAGATTTATTTATTTATTTGACAGAGAGAGCTCACAAGTAGGTAGAGAGGCAGGCAGAGAGAGTGAGAGGAAAGCAGGCTCCCTGCTGAGCAGAGAGCCCGATGCAGGACTCGATCCAGGACCCTGAGATCATGACCTGAGCCGAAGGCAGTGGCATAACCCACTGAGCCACCCAGGTGCCCCAGGAATGCAAATTCTTAAGCATGGCCCCAGACATATAGAAATCAGAAATCCTGGGGTAGAGTCCAATAATCTATGTTTCAGGAACCTTTTCAGGTGAACTGGATTCATGCTTAAGTTTGACTTCCACTGGCTTAGATTTTCAGCCCTTCTGTGGCTAATATTTTGTTATTTGTATTGGATTTGTATACTCTGTTAGCTGGCAGCAGCTCATGAAACCCTGGAATCCTGTGATCTTATGATAGAAAATACCAAGTACCTACTATCCAAATCATAGTCATATTTCCTTTAAGATCCCAGGCTTGGCAATATGAGGAAATAAGTATTGCCATAGAAATAAGTTTTCCAAGCGTAGAAACAACTCCTTCAAATGTGATTTCTAAAAAAAATGTTTCTCATTGTCCTAGGCTCTAAGGATTGGAAAGGACTTTATAAGTCAACACCTCCATCTTTCCTCCTGGTACATCAATCCTGTAGCTCAGACAGGTGATCATTCAGACTATCCTTGAATAACTCCCAAAATTGGGGAACTTATCACCTTAGCAGGCAGTTCATTCCCCTGTTTCAGGTATCTCCAAATGAGAAACTCTAATGAGGGGGCCACACTTTAGTAGGCTGGCAAGGATTGTTTAGCCTACTTGGAAGATTTGGAGCCCTTTGAACTAGACCTCAGAGGCAGCTGCCTGCTCTGCATTACTCCAAGGCTATCTCTCAACTCCCAGACTCCCAGGATAAGAGCACATTAGTGCTGAAAGAGACCTTAGAGGTGACTAAATCCCTGTCATAGTAAAGTGAGAAAATGGGGCCCCAGAGAAAAAGGGACTTGTCCAGTGATATACAGTCAATCAGTGGCAGAGCCAGAGCTAGATCTCAGAACTCCTGGATTCTTCCATTCCATCACAGCTGATGCTTACTTCCCCAAGTTGGCCACAGCCACATCTCAAGCAGAGGCCATAGTACACACTACTGTCTATTCCTCAAAGGGCCCAGAGGTAGGCTTCGGGAAGCCATCCACATACCACATTGATATCAGCATGGATCAGTCGGAGTTCCTCCACATGGGCCATCTTCTCCTGTAGCAGCAAGTCCATCTCCTGCTTATATTCCTTCAGGTGCCTCTCCTCTGATTCAAGGGCCTCAAACTCAGCCTTCAAACGTGACTTGATCTTCTCCATCTGCAGAGTCTTGTTCCTACAATTACCAAAAAGCAAGAAACAGACCAGCAGGAAAAGAGAGGAAAATGGGAATGGAGTATGGACTTGGGCCCTGAGCCAAGTCTATTTTTCTAAGCCATCTTTCTAAGCCTTTTTTTCTCCAGGCAGATCTAACCTAAACCCTCCCCAAAAGTAGAAGATCCTTTATTCTAAGATTGAAGGTCAGTGGGTCTCAAAAGGGGATAATTTTATGTTTTCTGTTATTAGACTGGTTCAAGAGAGAGCACTATTGGCATGTAGTGGGCATGGGCCAAGATGCTAAATAGACTCTCAGTGCACAGGAAAGTCCCACACCACAAATAACTCCCACCCAAGATGCCAAACATGACTCTTGAGAAACTTTTAAAGGAGCATTGTCCATTAAATTTTCTGCAATGATGGATGCAATGATTTTCTATATCTATACTTTCCCATACACTAGGCACATATGGCACATATAGCTACAGGGAACTTGAAATGTGGCTAGTGCAGCTGAAGAATTGAATTTTGAATTTTATTTAATTTTAATTAATTTAACTTTAAACCATCACATGTGGTTAATTGGACAGCACAGCTCTACACAGTCCACTCTTCGGGTCCAGAAGAAGGGTATGGAAGAACTATAGTTCATTTCTTTTCCTAAAAAATAAGACCTGTATATGGTTGTTAAATCCCAATTGTATAATCTCTGGTTCAGTAATCACACACCTGTGAATTTATTCTAAGGAAATAATTAGAGGAAACAAAAAGTTAATACACAGGAATATTCATTCTGGACTATGAGAAAAATTGCAATATGTAGGAAGCCATTAAAAGAATCACTATGAAGACTTGTGACAAGGAAAATGTTGAAGATATACTCAATGAAAAAGTATATACAGTTAGGTTGAATTTTTCAAAGTATACATGCACAAAGTATACTGGCACAGTTTCAAAGACCTTTAACACCATTTGAAGCCTGCCTAAATGAAAGAGCCACAAAGCTTTGGAAGGAGGCTCCTATAGAGCACATTGTTTTCCTCCCACTGGCTCTCTGTGCTCTCTGGTTTTTAGGTACTGCCTAGCTGTTACCCACCACTCAGATTTAGCATCTCCTGTCCGCTGCATCGGTACCTGGCTTTCACCTTTGCTCCAGCCCATCCCTTGGGTGCTCCTGCTATACACACTAGACACTGGCCTCTGGATTTAGCCTGTTTTTGTCTTTAGTTTCTCTCTCCGGTGGATACTGCCTTAAGAGGTGACCATCAGTGGTCCAGAACCACAAAGAGTACTGTATTATGTGGATAGGACAATGGGAGAAAATTTTTCTTTATTCAAAACTTCTTTTCATGTTATTATATTTTGTTACCTTAAAAAAGGGTAAAAACGTTGGGTGTTATTATCCTATTTGTAAAAGAAAAAAAAAAGAAATTGAGGTTTGGGCATTAACTTGCCCAAGACCACAGAACTAGTAAATGGGATTTTAACAGTTGAATGCAGGGCTCTCTAACACCACCCACTATTCCACACTGCCTGAGTGGGGTTGCCCAGACCAAAGAGCATAAACATATTGAGGGTTCTTGGTATACCTGTTCAACTGTCTTGCAAAGGATGAAACTGACTTGTATTGGTCAATTAACTATTTAGAGCCCTTCCTACCTAGACATACATTTTCTTCCTCTAGATTACATGCAGAACAATCTGAACTTCACCTATCCTTACCCCAATTTACAGATGAGAAACTAATGAGATTCAAAGTGATACAGTATATTGCACTAAGTCGTAGAGCCAGTTTGTGGCAGTGCTCACCCTACAATCTGTTTCTGTATTAAGCATAGCAATATTAGGAAGGGAACACAAGCTTTAGATTCAGGCCTGGATATAAATCTGGGTTCTGCCCTTGACTGGTTATTTGTTTCTGGACAATAATAGTAACAGTTGTTATATGCAACTGATGAATTCTTGAACACTATAACTGAAACTCATGATATACTACATGTTGATTAATTGACTTTAAATTAAAGAAAAGGGGGGAGGCAAGATGGTAGCAGAGTAAGGGACCTCAGTTCATCTAGTCCCTCATAATTAGCTGTATATTTATGAAACCCTTCTGAACACACATAAATTCAGCCTGAGATGTAAGAAAATATATCTGGAACTCTACAAACAGAAAAACAATAGGTTTTTGCAAGGTAGGAAGTGCAGAATCATGAATCTTCAGGAAATGTTGGAAGATAAAGAGACAGGGGATGGAGCCTCCATAAGCTGGCTATCAGAAGTGCAAAAATCAGAACCATTAGAAACCTTCTCCAGGGAGAGACATCCCTTTCTGAAAAGGGAATAGGGATTAAAAGAGCAGAATTTTACGTGCATCACTGTGGTCTCAGGGTACCAGGAAACAAAGAAAAACAGGGCTGCCTGATCTGAAAGAGTTTCCAAGCAGTGGAGTGGGGAAACTGGTTATGGTCAGTGAGCCCAGAAGGGAGTCTCAGCTCCAGTTACCATAAACTGCAAGGCAGACCAGTAGGGAGACTGCTCTTTTCCTAAGCACCCTGAAAAAGACTGGGACATGCAGGCCATTTAACATCCCCTAGGAATGACGAAATGGCTGAGCCTATGACTGAGCAACAGCTCTCAGGGCAGTGGGGGCCCCAGAAAGGAGAGTAAGATGGCACCCAGCTGTGACCTGGGAGCAGTGAAGCAGGGTGCGCATGCAAGCCCCCAGTAGCTCACAGTTGCAAAGACACAAAGTGAAGTGTCGTTCAGGGACCCTGGGGACTCCACCCAGGATAACTGTGGTGGGGGCAAACGATGAGAGTCTTTGGGTTTGGTGAACATAGCAGTGGAGATGGTTTGACTTGGAGGGTTTACTAAAGAAGTATGGTTGACTTGGAGGGTTTACTGAAGAAGGGGACCATGATCTTGCAGCTCTGGGCCAGAGATCCTGGCACAGCTGGTTTTGTTCTGACCTTCTGAAGAGGTGAAGAAAGCCACCAGGGAATAAAAGCCACACAGAGGACCAGCTAACCTTAAGCCCATCCCCCTGACAAGGAGTGGGGTGACTCCACCCAAGCAAGACACTGGAAAGCCAAAACAGCAGGCCCTTCCCCTTAAAGACAGACTGGAAGAACAGGTGAATGACAAGCTTATATAACTCACAGGACTGTAAAACTCCAGCACCAGGGGAAAACAATATATTGAGCTCCAGGTATTTCCTCCCAAATCATTTATCCCTTAGTCTAAAATTTTATATTTCTTCTTTTTTAAAACATTTTCCCCATTGCAACTATAGTCTTATTTTACCACCTTATATTTTTAAATCACTTTTTAACTTCTTCCCCCTCACATCCACATTTTATAGATTTATGCCTTACTCTAGTCCTTCTTTCACTATAGCCAAAATTCAGTCAGGAACAAGAAGATCACACTGCTTTGTCTATCCTACGAGATTATAGTATCTACCCCCCTTTTTATTGTTTTGGCTCATCTTGAGTTTATTTCCTTTTCTTTGATGGCTTCAAACCACTCTACACTTTTTTCCAGGGTGAATACGTCTTGGCTCATGGTTGATATTTTGGACTCTGTTCATTCACTCAGCCATTGTTCCCTGGGCAGAATAAAGGAAAGAACCAGAGGCAGTATTCTCTGCAACAGACTAATCAATATGGATATAACAAGATGTCAGAGATAAAACTCAGGATAGCAATCAAAAAGTTAATGGCTAGGCTTGAAAAGGCATAAATGAAAATACAGAATCTCTAAGGGTGGAAATGAGATCTAATGAGGCCAAACTATGCTATCAATGAGATGCAGTTTAAACTGGATGCTCTAACAGCTAGGGTAAATGAGACAGAAGAGAGAATAAGTGATCTAGAGGACAGGCTGATAGAAGGGAAAGAAGTGGAGGAAAAGAGAGAAAGACAACTAATTGCCCATTAAGGAAGGCTTCAGGAATTTAATAATGCCTTGAAACAAACCAATGTCCAAATTACAGGGATCTCAGAGGAGGTGGAGAGAGAATCTAGAAGGTCTATTTGAGCAAATCATTACTGAAAACTTCCCTAATCTTGGGAAGGAAACAAGTATTCATGTCCATGAGGCAGAGAGGACCCCTCCCAAAATCAATAAAAATAGATGAACACTCCGACATATAATAGCGAAGCCTGCAAATCTTAGAGCCAAAGAAGCTATGCTGAGAGGAGCTAGGGAGAGATTTCTTATGTATGGAGAGAGGAACATCAGAAAAACATCAGACCTAACCACAGAAACTTGGCAAGACAGAAAGGGCTGGAAAGACATATTCAGGGTACTAAATGAGAAGAACATGCAGCCAAGAATACTTTATCCAGCAAGGCTCTCATTCAGAATGGAAGGAGAGATAAAGAGTTTCCAGGACACTCAGGAACTGAAAGAATATATGACAACGAAGCCAGCCCTTGTGAGAAATGTTAAGAGGGATCCTGTAAGTGAAGACACACCCCACGAGTAATATAGACCAGAAATTTATACAGAAACAGGGACTTTGGGAGAGGGGGACATGATGGTGACTGAATGGAGGACCTCGTTTCATTTAGTCCCTCAAGTATAGCTGGATATCTATCAAACAATTCTGAATACACACGAATTCAACCTGAGATGTAAGTAGATTTATCTGGATCTCCACAAGCAGAAATATGACTACTTTTTTTGAGGTAGGAGGTGTGGAATCTTGAATCTTTGGGGGAAATATCTGAAGGGAAGCAGAGGCGGGAGGAAGCCTCCACAAGCCTGCCACTGGAAACTGATATAACTCTGGACCAAAAAATTGAAACCCTTGGAAAACCACTCTAGTGAGAGGCGCCCCCTTCTGAAAATGGCATAGGGGGTGAGTAGGGCAGAATTCTAGGTGGACCATTGTGGTTTCGGGGTTCCAGAAGGCTCAGGAAGAATGGGAGAGCCTAAACCAATGGAGTGCCTAAGCAATGGAGCAGGGGGACTGGTTGTGGTCAGGAAGCCCAGAGAGGACTTTCAGCTCTGAACACCATAAATTGTGAGCCAAGCTGTTAGGAAGGCCACCCTCTGCCTGACCACCCTAGAAAAGACTAGAAGGTGCAGGCTGTCAAACATCTTAGAGGAGATACAGAACTGCTTGCACCCATGACAGGGACAGCTTTCAGGGCAGAGTGGGCTATAAGGAGATGCTGGGGCCACCCAGGGGTGGGGCGGCACACAGTGTGATCTAGGAGCTGTAGGGGAAGGTGCACATGTGAGCCCACAGCTGCTGGTAGTTGTGGAGTCACATGGTGCAGAGATGCTCACGGGTTCCCATGGTTCCCTTGGGAGAAGAGCACCTGGTGGGAGTCACAGGATTCAGCAGTTTGGCACATAAAGACCTGCTCCCATGACTGGGCAACAGCATTCAGGGCAGTGTGACCCCCAAGGGACACTGGGGCAGCACACAATATAACCTGGGAGATGTGGAAGATGGTGCACATATGAGCCAATGGATGTTACCAATTGCAGAGTCACAAAGCAGAGATACTTGCAGGTCCCCATGACTCCCCTAGGAGAGGTGGGGTAAGCATGAATTGTGTGAGTGTGTAGAGTCTAGTACATGCAGCGGTGGAGAAGGATTGGCCTGGAGAATTTGATGGGGGTGAGGGGTGGACTTCGACATTACAGCTCTGGGCTGGAGAATCCTGAAGGGTCGCTTTTGCTCTGACCCTCTAAAGAGAAGCAGAAAGACGACAGGGAACAAAAGCTACACAGCCAACCCACTCACATTAAGCCCATCCCCCTGATAAGGGGTGGGGCAACTTCACCCAGGAAAAGATTCCTGAGAAGCTAAGAAGCATACCCCTTACCCAGAAGGTAGATTATGAATGATGAGCTTACTTGCCTCAATACTATAAAATTTCAGTGCCAGAGGAGAATAATATAGGGAGCTCCAGGTGTTCGCTCCTGGCTTGCTCATATTTCAGACAAAAATTTACATTTCGTTTTTAGTTTCTTTTCTTATTTTTTCTTTCCTTTTTTTTAACCCTGCTTCCATTTCAAAAAGATTTGTATTTCCTAGTCTATATTTTTGTTACTTAACTTTAATTTTCTTTTTCTATTTTTGTCTCTATTTTTATTTTTATTTCTATAACTCTTATTTCTATTTTCTATATATTTTTTATAGATTTATGCCCCATATAAGCCCGTTTTTCACTCTATTCAATTTTTTTAAAGATTTTATTTATTTGACAGAGAGAGACACAGTGAGAGAGGGAACACAAGCAGGGGGGCAGGAGAGGGAGGAGCAGGCTTCCTGCTGAGCAGAGAGCCTGATGTGGGGCCCGATCCCAGAACCCTGGGATCACGACCTGAGCCAAAGGCAGACACCTAATGACTGAGCCACCCAGGCGCCCTTACTCTATTCAATTTTATCATGGTATACATGTAAGTTCTGATTTCTTTGCAATTTTGGGAAATAGTGTATTCTAACACAGTGACCAAAAATGAAGCAGGAACAGCCACACCCCCTGCTCTGTTCACACTGAGAAATTATAATCTTTCTCCTGATCCCCTCTTTATTTTTTCTCTTTTTTCTTTTTTTATTGTTTTGGATCATCTTGGCTTTGGTATCATATCTGTGGTAGTTTCTACCACTTTAGATTTTTTTGTAGGTGCATTTTGCTTTGGTTGTGGTTGATATTTTGGACTCTGTGCATTCCCTCAACTATCCCTCAACAGAATAACTAAGAGGAGGAACTCCCCCAAAAGAAAAGAACCAGAGATGATGTGCTCTGCTACAGATCTAAGGGATATGGATACAAGCAAGATGTCAGAGATAGACTTCAGGGTACCAATTATGAAGTCAACAGCTAGGCCTGAGAAAAGCATTATTAACAAGAAAGAATCTCTAAGGGCAGAAATGAAATCTAATCAGGCCAAATTTAAAAATGCTATGAATGAGATGCAGTCTAAACTGAATACTCCAACAGCCAGGGTAAATGACACAGAAGAACAAATTAGTGATCTATAAGATAAGCTGATAGAAAGGAAGGAAGCTAAGGAAGATAGTGATAGATAGCTAGAAGCCCATGAGAAAAGACTTGGAGAGATCAATGGCACCATGAAACATTGCAATGTCAGAATTATTGGGATCCCTAAAGGGGTGGAGAGAGAGAGGGCTAGAAGGTATATATGAGCAAATCATAGCTCAGAACTTCCTTAATCTGGGGAAGGAAGCAAGCATTCTTGTCCAAGAGGCAGAAAGGACCTCTTCCAAATCAATAAAAACAGACCAACACCCCAGTATATAACAGAGAAACTTGCAAATCTTAGAGGGACAGAAGCTATCTGGAGAGCAGTTGGGGAAAGAGATTTCTGATGTACAGAGGAGGAACATTGAAATAACATCAGACATATCCACAGAGACATGGCAAGCCAGAAAGGGCTGGCAAGCCAGAAAGGGATGGCAAGACATAATCAGGGTACTAAATGAGAAGAACATGCAGCAAAGAATACTCTATCCAGCAAGGCTGTGATTCATAATGGACAAAGAGATAAAGAGCTTTCAGGGCAGGGAAAAACTGAAAGAATATGTGACCACCAAGCCGGCCCTGCAAGAAATATAGTGGGGAGTCTGTAAAAGAAGAATATAGACCAGAAATTACAGAGAAAATCTACAGAAACAGGGACTTTATAAGCAGTATTATGGCACTAAATTCATCTTTTAATAGTTATTATCAACATGAACAGACTGAAAGCTCCCATCAAACGGCACAGGGTTTCAGATCAGATAAAAAAGCAGGACCCATTCAATGCTCTTGTTTCCTTATTGATTTTCTTTTTGGATGATATGTCTATTACTGAGAGTTGTGTGTTAAGATCCCCATCTATTAAGGTATTTATATCAATATGAGTCTTTATCTTGATTAATAGTTGGCTTATGTAGTTGGCTGCCCCTGTATTGGCGGCATAAATATTTACAATTGTTAGATATTTTTGGTGGATAGACCCTTTAAGAATGATGTACTGTCCTTTTGTATCTCTGACTACAGTCTTTAGTTTAAAATCTAATTTATCTGATATGAGAATCACTACCACAGCCTTCTTTTCAGGCCCATTGGCATGAAAGATGCTTCTCCATCCCTTCACTTTCAGTCTGGATGTATCCTTAGGTTCAAAATAGGTCTCATGTAGACAACATATGGATGGGTCCTGTCGTATTATCCAATGTGCAACCCTGTGCTGTTTTATGGAAGTGTTTAGGGTCATTCACGTACAGAGTGATTATTGAGAGATATGTTTTTATTGACATCATGTTGCCTATAAAGTCCTTGTTTCTATAGATTGTCTCTGTAAATTTATGTTCTGACACTGTTGGGTTCTTCTTCTATAGACCCCCCCCCCTTAATATTTCTTGTAGTTCCAGCATGGTGGTCACATAGTCTTTTAAACATTGCCAGTCTTGGAAGCTCTTTATCTTTCCATCCATTTTGAATGTCAGCCTTGCTGGATAAGTATTCTTGGCTGCATGTTCTTCTCATTTAGTGCCCTGAATACGTCTTGCCAGCCCTTTCTGGCTTGCCAGGTTTCTGTGGACAGGTCTGATGTTTTTCTGATGGGCCTTCCTCTGTACATAAAGAATCTCTTCTCCCTAGCTGCTTTCAAGAGCTCCTGTCTAAAATTATGATTCATCAGTTTCACAATCAGGTGTCTCAAGGTCTTTCTAGATTCTGTGATCTTGGGGGGTAGACCTCTCTGCCTCTAGGACATGAACGCTGGTTCTGGAACATTCAAGACTGGGACAATTTTCATGGAGAATTTGTTCAACTCTATCCTCTAGTCTTCTTTCTTTCTCCTCCCCCTCAGGGATTCCAATCATTCTGACTTTGAAACATTTCATGGCATCATTTATTTCCCTAATTCTGTTTTCATGGCTTCTCAGCTGTTTGTCCCAGGCCTCCTCCTGATCCTTTTTCTCTATCAGTTTGTCCTCTAGATCACTAATTCGATCTTCTGCTTCAGTTATCCTAGTATTAGAGAATTTAGATTAGATTGTAACTCATTGATAGCAATTTTAACTTCTTCCCTGGTGGCTTTCACTTCTGCCCTAATTGAATCCATTTTGTCATTAATGGTTTTCTCTAACCTAGCCATTGCCTGGATAATTGTTACCCTGAATTCCCTTTCCAACATACTATTTATGTCCATATGCAATAGCTGATGGAGAGGGCACAGTCTCTGAATTTTTCCTCTGTTGGGCATTCCTCCTCCTAGTCATTTTGGTGAGAGAGGGCTGAGGGGATGTGTAGCTGAATGTATCAACCATGATCCAGGCAAAGTGTACACTGGAATGCTTTGAGCAATCAGGAATCCCTGCCAAAAAGAAAGGAGAAAGAAAAAAAAAAGAGAGAAAGAAAGAGGGAGAAAAAAGAAAAAGAAAAAAAAAAAACAGAGAAGGCCCAGCCAGAATGGGCCCCAAAGGTAGGATTTATAAGGCATATGAACTGCAACAAAGAAAAAGACTGACAAAAGTAGAAGAGAAGAAAAAAAGAACCCAGCCAAAATGAAGCCCAAGTATAAGATTTACATAATACCAGAACAAAAACAAATACACAGAAACACTGACAGAAGAAATAGAGGGGAAGGTGGTTATAAATCCTCAGTGTGGGCAAGGAAGGTTATTTTGACTCTTCCTGGGTGTATCTTGATATCTTTGTTAAAGGACTCAAATTTCCAGAGATAAAGAGGGATTAAAACTGGTTTATATATAGGGGTAGTATTGATAACCCTATAGGGGTTAACCTTGAAGTTAACCTTGAAGGATAACCTTGAAGTTTTTCTCTAAATAAATATTAAGAAAAATAGAAAAGTGAAAGAAAAACAGATATATGCCTAAAAAAATTTCAAGTTCAAAAGTTATTATGGAATTTGTTGCCTTGAACCTCTCGTTATGATGATAAATAAGTTAAAAATTAAAAAAAGAAAAATAATAATATTGTGAATGAATTAAAAAACAAAAATTTTATCTGTGAAATACACAGGTTTTAGGGCAATACTGGGAGCTTAGTATCTTATTTTCCCTTAATATTGGGGTTTTACAGTTTTATGGGGACTCTGTGGTGGTTGTCCTCTCGTTTTTTTGGCTGGCTTTCTGGGGGAGGGGCCTGCTGCATTGCTTTTCAGGCAGCCTTGCTTGGGTTGAGTTTGCCTGCCGACTAAGAAGGGTCTGGGCTCTGAGGAAACCGGCCTTTCAGGCTTTTGTTTTCTGGACGTTCCCTATACCTGTTTTGTTTTTGTTTTTGTTTTTTCCTTTTTTTTTTTTCCCTTGGTGGCTGTTGTCAGTTCTTTGGAGGTTTAGAGGAAAGCAAACTGCACTCAAACCTCCATCTCAGAGAGAAGCCTCAGTCTGTTCCCCTCTGGGTGGTTCACAGCACACCTCCCACCAGCACAGCACATCCATAGCCACTGTCTCAGGGGTCGCAGGATCTCCTACTTGTCTCTGTACTCCTGTGCCACCATACTCGCAAGCAATATTGGTCCAGGAAGCCTGCTTCCAGTGGCTGCCTTTGCCGGACTGCTCTCTGGGCAGGTCCAGACCCCTGGAGAGATCCCAACCAGAGACAGCATTAAGATCTTCATTCTGGCCCTAGCTGGGAGTGTTCAGATGTTTGGCCAGTCCTAGAGACCACTGGCTACTGCCCAAACGGAGCTCTCCCAAGGCAGTGTGTGGAGTGGCCCAGGCCCTGGTCAGTGATGCAGCAAGCATGCACAGTGAAAAAGGCTGTGTCTCTAGAGAGCGCTTACTGGTGTCCACTCAGACTCTCTCATGTCCACCTGGGGCTCAGGGCCCATGGCCTGGAGGCTTTACTGCACTCTCTCTGGCATGAGTGGGCACCAGCAATGGCTGTCCTGGGTCCATGGGCTTAAGCCCGTGATCGTAACTGCCTGATTCTACCGGTTGCCCCTTAAGACCTTTTGCTCTTTTTGAGTGCTTTTAACCAGACTTCAAGTTAATGCTGGTCCCCAATCATAGGGCATTCTCATATTGGGGTATTATGTTCCAATGATCGCTTCTGGTGTCTGCCCCCCACTTCTGTTTATCCTCAAATATAAGTCTGATTGTTCAAACTCCACTGCTTTAACTCACCAATGGCATCTTCTTCCCCTGTAGAGATCCAGAAGTGTATAATCCTACATCTCAGGCTGATTTCATGGGTGTTCAGAGTGTTTTGGTAAATAATCAGCTCACTTTAGGGGAAGTTGAAACAGCATCTCCTACTTCTCTGCCATCTTGCCCCCATCCCTATTTTTTTTTTTTTTTTTTTTTTTTTTTTTTTTTTTTTTTTTTAAGATTTTATTTATTTATTTGACAGAGAGAGATCACAAGTAGGCAGAGAGGCAGGCAGAGAGAGAGGAGGAAGCAGGCTCCCTGCGGAGCAGAGAGCCCGATGCGGGACTCGATCCCAGGACCCTGAGATCATGACCTGAGCCGAAGGCAGCGGCTTAACCCACTGAGCCACCCAGGTGCCCCCCCATCCCTATTTTTAATTTCTTAAGGAATCTCCACACTGCTTTCCAAAGTGGCTGCACCAACTTGCATTCCTTGCAACAGTGTAAGAGGGTTCCCCTTTTTCCACATCCTCTCCAACACATGTTGTTTACAGTCTTGTTAACTTTGGCCATTCTTATTGGCATAAGATGATATTTCAATGTGGCTTTGATTTGAATCTCGCTGATGGCTAATGATGATGAATATTTTTTCATATATCTGTTAGCCATTTGTATGTCTTCCTTGGAGAAGTGTCTGTTCATGTCCTCTGCCTATTGTGTGATGTGATTATCTGTTTCTTGACTGTTGAGTTTGAGGAGTTCTTTATAGATCATGGATATCAAACCTTTGTTTATAGTGTCATTGTAAATATCTTCTCCCATTCCGTGGGTTTCCTCCTGTTGACTTTTTCCTTTGCTGTGCAGAAGCTTTTGATCTTGATGAAGTCACAAAAGTTCATTTTTGCTTTTGTTTCTTTTGCCTTTGGATACATATGCTGAAAGAAGTTGCTGTGGCCGATGTTGAAGAGGTTACTACTGCTTATGTTCTCCTCTAGGATTTTGATAGATTGCTGCCACACATTGAAATCTTTTATCCATTTCGAGTTTATCTTTGTGAATGGTGTAAAAGAATGATCAAGTTTCATTATGCTATGCATAGCTGTCCAATTTTCCCAAAACCATGTATTGAAGAGACTGTCTTTTTTCCACTGTATATTTTTTCCTGCTCTGTTAAAGATTATTTGACCACAAAGTTGAGGGTCTGTATCTGGGCTCTCTACTCTGTTCTATATGGTCTCTGGTCTCTGGACTATATGTCTGTTTTTGTGCCAGTACCATGCTGTCTTAGTGATCAATCACAGCTTTGTAGTAAAGCTTGAAATCAGGCAACGTAATGTACCCAATTTTATTTTTCTTTTTCAGAGTCTCTTCTGCTTCCATACAAATTTTAGGATTGTTTGTTCCAGCACTTTGAAAAATGCCAGTGGAATTTTGATCAGGATGGCATTGAAAGTATAGTTTGCTTTAGGTAGTATAGACATTTTAACAATGTTGCTTCTTCTGATCCATGAGCATGTCAGTGAAACTAGAAAGTGGTTCTTTGAAAGAATCAATAAGATCTATAACCTACTGGTCAAACTGATCCAAAAGAAAAGAGAGAGAACCCAAGTTATTAAAATTATAAATGAAAGGGAAGAGAACATGACTAACACCAAGAAATAGAAACAATCATCAGAAATTATTTTCAACAGTTATATACCAATAAATTAAGAAACTTAGAAGAAATGGATGCATTCCTGGAAACATACAAACTTCCAAACCTGAATCAGGAAGATATTGACAACCTGAATAGACCAATATCTAGTAACAAGATTGAATCAGTGATCAAAAACTTCCCTAAAAACAAGAGCGCAGGACCTGAAAGATTCCCTGGGGTATTCTACCAAACATTGAAAGAAGAAATAATACCTAGTAATACCTATTCTCCTGAAGCGGTTTCAAAAAATAGAAACAGAAGGAATACTTCCAATCTCTTTCTATGAAGCCAGCATTACACTGAGACCTACACCAGGAAAAGAACCCACCAAAAAGGAGAATTTCAGACTAATATCCCTGATGAATATGGATGCTAAGATTCTCAACAAGATCCTAGCTAATGGGATCCAACAGTACATTAAAAAGATTATCCACCATGCCCAGGTGGGATTTATCAATGGGAGGCAGGGGGATTCAACATTTCCAGATCAATCAATGTGATAGAAGAAATCAATAAGAGAAGAGAGAAGAACCACATGGTCCTCTCAATTGATGCAGAAAAAGCATTTGACAAATTACAGCTTCTGTTCCTGATTAAAACTCTTCAAAGTATAGGGAGAGAGGGAACATTCTTCAATTTCATAAAATCTATCTATGAAAAACCCACAGCGAATATCATTTTCAATAGGGAAAGCTGACAGCCTTCCCTTTGAGATCAGGAACACGACAAGGATGCCCACTCTCACCACTCTTGTTCAACATAGTACTAGAAGTCCTAGCAACATCAATCCGGCAACAAAAATAAATAAAAGGTATTCAAATTGGCAATGAAGTCAAATTCCCTCTTCACAGATGACATGACACTTTATATGGAAAACTGAAAAGAGTCCACCCCCAAACTACTAGAACTCATAGACCAATTCAGTATGTGGCAGGATGCAACATTTTCATACCCTTATAACAATACATTAATAGTAGGAGAGTTCAACACTTCACTCACAGCAATGGATAGATCATGTAGGCAAAAGATCAATGAAGAAAAAGGACCTTTGAAGGGGGCATGGGCAAGATGGACTTTATAGATATATGCAGTACATTTCATTCTAAAACAAGAGACTACTCATTCCTCTCGAGTGCACATGGAACCTTCTCCAGAATAGATCACATGCACTGTGTCACAAATCAGGTCTCATCCAATACCAAAAGATTGAGATTATTCCCTGCATATTTTCAGACCACAATGCATTGAAACTGGAACTCAACCACAAGGAAAACATTGGAAGGAACACAAACTCTTGGAGGTTAGAAAGCATCCTGCTAAAGAATGTATGGGTCAAACAGGAAATTTGATGCAAACACATGAGAATGAAAACACATCAGTTCAGAACCTATGGGATACTGCAAAGGCAGTCCTTAGAGGGAACTACATAGCAATTCAAGCCACTCTCAAAAAATTAGAAAAATTCCAAATGCACAGTCTAACATTACACCTAAAGGATTTGGAGAAAGAACACCAAATAAAGCCTATACCAAACAGTCAAAGAGAAGTAATAAAGAACAGAAATCAATGAACTAGAAACTGGAAGAATAGTATAAGAGAAAAATAAAACTAGAAGCTGGTTCTTTGAAACTATTAATAAGATCAATAAACCTCTGGCCAGAATTATCCAAAAGAAATAGAAAGGACCCAAATTAGTAAAATCATGAATGAAGGATGAGAGATCATGACTAATACCAAAGAAATAGAGGCAATTAGTAGAAATTATTACGAACAGCTATATGCCAACTAACTAGGCAATCTGGAAGAAATGGATGTAATCCTGGAAACTTATAAACTACCAAGACTGAAACAGGAAAAAATAGACAATCTGAATAGGCCAGAACCAGTAATGAAAAAGAAGCAGTAGTCAAAAACCTCCCAAAAAAACAAGAGTCCAAGGCCAGATGGCTTCCCAGGAAAGTTCAGCCAAACATTTAAAGTATAAATTATACCTTTTCTACTGAAGCTGTTCCAAAAAAATAGAAATAGAACTTCCAAACTCATTTATGAGGCCAGCATTACCCTGATCCCAAAACCAGACAAAGACCACATCACAAAGGAGAATTACAGACAAATACCCCTAATACACCTGGATGCTAAAATACTCAACAAGATTCTAGCCAACAGGATCCAACAGTACATTAAAGAGATTATTCACCACAACCAGGTGGGATTTATTCCTGGGATGAAGGGTGGTTCAACATTCGCAAATCAATCAATGAGATAGAATAACAAAAGAAGAGACAAGAGGCATAGAAATCTCTAAATTGATGCAGGAAAAGCATGTGACAAAATACAGCAACCTCTCCTGATTTAAATTCTTCAAAATATAGGGATAGATAGAACATACCTCACTATCATAAAAGGCATTTATGAAAAGCCCATAGTGATTATCATTTTCAATGGGGAAAAACTGAGACCTTTTCTTTAAGGTTAGGAACATGACAGTGATGTCTACTCTCACCACTACTGTTCAACATAGTACCAGATGCTCTAGCCTAAGCAATCAGACAACAAAAATAAATAAAGGCTTTTATATCTCTTGCATCAAATTTATATTTCTTTGCCAAATTGGCAAAGAAAAAGTCAAACTCTCTCTCTTCACAGATGACATGATACTTTATGTGGAGAACCCCAAAGACTCCAACCCCCAAATTATTAGAACTGATACAGCAATTCAGCAACGTGGCTGGATATAAAATCAATGCACAGAAATCAGTTGCATTTCTATATATTAGCAATGTGATTGAAGAAAGATAAATTAAGGAATTTATTCCTTTATAATAGCACCAAAACCATAAGATACCCAAGAATAAACCTAACCAAAGAGGAAAAGCATCTATATTCTAAGAACAACAGAAGACTTATGAAGAAATTGAGGAATACAAAGAGATGGAAAAACATTCCATTCTCATGGATTGGAAGGATAAACATTGTGAAAAGGTCTATGTTGCTCAGAGAATCTACACTTTAAATGCAATACCTATCAAAATACCATTGACATTTTTCGCAGACCTGGAAGAAACAATCCTAAAATTTATATGGAACTAGAAATGACCTCTAATTGCCAGGGGAATGTTGAAAAAGAAAAATGAAGCTGGGGGCATCACAATGCTTGACTTCAAGCTATATTCCAAACCTTTGATAATCAAGACAGCATGTACTGGCATAAAAAGAAACACAGAGATCAGTGGAACAAAATAGAGAACCCAGAAATGGACCCTCAAATCTATGGTCAACTAATCTTTAGCAAATCAGGAAAGAATATCCAATGGAAAAGGACAGTCTCTTCAATAAATGGTGCTGGGGATGATATACGATATATGGAAAACCCAAAAGGCTCCACTCCAAAACTGCTAGAACTTGTACAGGAATTCAGTAAAGTGTCAGGATATAAAATCAATGCACAGAAATCAGTTCCATTTCTTTACACCAACAAGACAGAAGAAAGAGAAATTAAGGACTCAATCCCATTTACAATTGCACCCCCAAACCAGAAGATACCTAGGAATAAACCTAACCAAAGAGGCAAAGAATCTATACTCAGAAAACTATAAAGTACTCATGAAAGAAATTGAGGAAGACACAAAGAAATGGAAAAATGTTTCATGCTCCTGGATTGGAAGAATAAATATTGTGAAAATGTCTATGCTACCTAAAGTAATCTACACATTTAATGTAATCCCTATCAAAATCCCATCCATTTTTTTCAAAGAAGTAGAACAAATAATCCTAAAATTTATATGGAATCAGAAAAGACCTTGAATAGCCAAAGGAATATTGAAAAAAAAAAAAAAAGCCAAAGTTGGTGGCATCACAATTTCAGACTTCAAGCTCTATTACAAAGCTGACATCATCAAGATAGTATGGTACTGGCACAAAAACAGACACATAGATCAATGGAACAGAATAGAGAGCCCAGAAATAGACCCTTAACTCTATGGTCAACTAATCTTCAACAAAGCAGGAAGGAATATCCAATGGAAAAAAGACAGCCTCTTCAACAAATGGTGTTGGGAAAATTGGACAGCCACATGCAGAAAAATGAAACTGGACCATTTCCTTACACCACACACAAAAATAGACTCTAAATGGATAAAAGACCTCAATGTGAGAAAGGAATCCATCAAAATCCTTGAGGAGAACACAGGCAGCAACCTCTGACCTCAGCCGCAGCAACTTCTTCCTAGGAACATCGCCAAAGGCAAAGGAAGCAAGGGCAAAAATAAACTATTGGGAGTTCATCAAGATCAAAAGCTTTTGCACAGCAAAGGAAAGAGTCAACAAAACCAAAAGACAACTGACAGAATAGAAGAAGATATTTGCAAACGACATATCAGATAAAGGGCTAGTATTCAAAATCTATAAAGAGCTTAGCAAACTCAACACCCAAAGAAAAAATAATCCAATCAAAAAATGGACAGAGGACATGAACAGACATTTCTGCAAAGAAGACATCCAGATGGCCAATAGACACATGAAAAAATGCTCCACATCACTCAGCATCAGAGAAATACAAAATCAAAACCACAATGAGATACCACTGCATACCAGTCAGAATGGCTGAAATTAACAAGTCAGGAAATGACAGATGATGGCGAGGATGCAGAGAAAGGGGAACCTTACTACACTATTGGTGGGAATGCACGCTGGTACAACCACTCTGGAAAACAGTGTGGAGATTCCTCAAAAAGCTGAAAATAGAGCTACCCTATGACCCAGCGATTGGACTACTGGTTATATACCCTAAAGATACAAAACGTGGTGCTCCTAATGTTTATAGCAGCAATAGCCACAATAGCCAAACTATGGAAAGAATCTAGATGTCCATCAGCAGATGAATTGATAAAGAAGATGTGATACAAACACACACACACACACACACACACACACACACACACACACAATGGAATACTATGCAGCCATCAAAAGAAATGAAATCTTGCCATTTGCTACAACGTGGATGGAACTAGAGGGTATTATGCTTAGCGAAATAAGTCAATTGGAGAAAGACAACTATCATATGATCTCCCCGAAATGAGGAAGTGGAGATGCAATGTGGGGGTTTGGGGGGTAGGAAAAGAAAAAATGAAAGAAGATGAGATCAGGAGAGAGACAAACCATTAAAAGACTCAATCTCACAAAAGAGGCTGAGGGTTGCTGGGGGCGAGAGCGGTCAGGAGAGGGTGGTGAGGTTATGGACATTGGGGAGGGTATGTGCTATGGTGAGTGCTGTGAAATGTGTAAACCTGGTGATTCACAGACCTGTACCCCTGGGGATAAAAATACATTATATGTTTATAAAAAAAAAAGCCTACAATGAGTAGGGTCTGTGTGTGTACATGTGCATGTGTGCAATTTGTGCACGTGCATGTGTGTACATGTACTAGCATGAGCAGCAAGATATATTAGCACTTGCTAAGATTATAATAATAATCATTAGCATAAGCCACCTCCTAACTTCAACATAAATAATTTTATAGAACTGGGGTGATTCTTCCTAATTTGTAACCAACTCAGTTAAGATGTCAACGACTACTAAATTAAATCAGGGTGAGAGATCTCTCCCACTAACGCTTCATAGAAACCAGCATGGTACAACTTTCCCTGTTTCGATGAGTGCCTTTCATGTTATCCTCCCTCCTTCTTTCCTCCATGCTTAATTCTGCTTATATAACCTCATGTTTTAAGGCAGGAAAAACACTATGGTCCCAGATTAAATCAAAATAAAACAAAGACTTTTCACCTGATTGGTTCATAGTCAAGTGCTCCCTGGAATTGAAAAATCAAAGGCAGAAAGTCTTCCTTACGGTATCAGCGTTATTTCCTTTTTCTGAGAAGGAGGGCTGTCACCAGCAAAATGGCAGCTCCATCCTTTGTGTATGAGGCCCAGGGTAACCAAAATGTCTGCTTCTATCCATGGTGTCTTGGAGCTTTTTGTAATTGTCAATGACTTGCAAGAAATAGCAAGGACTAGAAACCTTAATTAAGGGGCAGAAGGGCCAAGTCTCCTATTTAGAGAAAGGAAACAGAGTTATGAAAATGGGTTTCAGAAACAGCCTCTCTTTAATGCTGTTTCTTTTTTTTTTTTGAGATTATCTATCATCTTCTATCTATTTATTACTTGAGAAAGAACGAGAGAGAGAGAGAGAGAGCAGAGAGGGAGAGTGAGAGGGAGAAGCAGACTGTGGAGAGCTCATCTCAACCTGATCCCAGGACCCTGAGATCATGATCTGAGGCGAAGGCAGACATTTAACTGAACCACCCAGGTACCCCTCTTTATGCTATTTCTAAAGTCTGTTTCTGTGGGAGGAATCTGGCCCAGGCTTTAGTGGAGGGACAGCAGTGTCACTGTGGCTTTGCTGGTATACTACCATTACCTCTCAGCGGTGATATACCAAGGGCAGGAAAGTGGAAGCAGTCCATCCTGGGTGCAGATAATAAAAGGTACATTGTGTGTAGAGATTTAAAAGTAATCATAGAACCAACTAAAGCTGGTCTGCTCTTTATTATCACAACGGACTGACAATTCTAAACAATGCCCACTAAAGGACATCTGTGCTGATTCTAGTTATTGTAAATCATGAACAAAGCTGCTATGAATATCAATGTAGAAGTTTTAGTGTGACCATAGTTTTCATTTCTTTAGAATAAATGACCAAGACTGAAATTGCTGGATTGTATGGTAATTACATGTTTATTTTTTCTAGTAACTTCCAATCTGTTTTCCAGAGTGGCTGTACCATTTCATATGCTCACCAATCATGCATGAGTGATCCAGTTCCTCCACCTGGCCAGCCATTTTACTTGAGCTGTTTCAGTAGGCATGTGGTGATACCTCAAAGTGATCTTTTTTAAAAAAGATTTTGGGGGCGCCTGGGTGGCTCAGTGGGTTAAGCCACTGCCTTCAGCTCAGGTCATGATCTCGGGGTCCTGGGATCTAGTCCCACATCGGGCTCTCTGCTCAGCGGGGAGCCTGCTTCCCTCTCTCTCTCTCTCTCTGCCTGCCTCTCTGCCTACTTGTGATCTCTCTCTCTCGCTGTCAAATAAATAAATAAAATCTTTAAAAAAAAAAAGAAAAGAAAAAAAATAAAAAAGATTTTATTTATTTGACAAGGAGAGAGGGAACACAAGTTGGGGGGGGTGGGAGAGGGAGAAGCAGGCTTCCCACTGAACAGGGAGCCTGATGCAAGGTTTAATACCAGGACCCTGGGATCATGACCTGAGCTGAAGGCAGACACTTAACAACTGAGTCACCCAGGTGACCCCCTCAAAGTGATCTAAATTTGCAGTTCCCTAATGGCTAGTGATGTTGAACATCCTTTCATGTACTTATCTGTCAACTGTATATCTTTTTTCCATAAAATGGCTATTGGTGTTTATTCCATTTTTAATTGGATTATTTGTTTTCTAACAGTTGAGTTCTGAGAGTCTTTATATATCCTAGACATAAGTACTTTGTCATATATGTGGTTTGCAAATATGTTCTCCCAGCTTGTGTTTCACATCTTAATCAGGTTTTTAGCAGAATATTAAAAAAAATTGAAGTCCAATTTATCAAATTTTTCTCTTATAGATAATGCTTTGGTGTCAGGTCTAAGGCTCTTCACCAACCTCCAGGTTCTGCAGATTTTCCCTTATATTATCTTTTAAATTTTTTATAGTTACATTTATATCTATGAGCAACTCTGAGTTAATTTTTGTATAAAGTGTAAAGTTTAGGCTGTGATTCCCCCCCCCTTTTTTTCTTGCTTATGGATATCCAATTGCTTGCTCCAACGCCATTTGTTGTAAAGACTGTTCTTCCTAAGTTGGATTACTTTTGCATCTCTGTCAAAAATCAGTTAGCCACACTGTGTGGGTCAATTTCTCAGTCCTCAATGTTGTTCCATTAATCTATGTGTCTGTCCCTTTGCCAATACCACATAGCCTTGATTACTGTAGCTATATAAGTTTATTAGATCTAGGACTTTTTTACGTTTCTATTGTTTTCAATTTATTGGGATATCTTACATAGACAATTATGTTATATGCAAACAAGGACAATTCTATTTCTTCCTTTTCATTTGTAGTTTTTTTTTTTTTTTTTTTTTTTTTTTTTTTTTTTTTTACTAATTGTCCTGTCTAGAGCCTCTAGTATTATACTGACTAGCAGTGCTGAGAATGGACATCCCTACTTTCTTCTTGGCCTTGGAGGGATAGCATTATACTTCTTTCACAATGAAGTATAATGTTAGCTATCTGGAAAGTTTTTATAGGTATACTTTGTCAAGTTGAGAAAATTCTCCCTTATTCCTAATTTTCTAAGATATATTATCATAGAAGTGTTGAGTTTTTCAGAGTCCATAGTCTCTCATGGTTCATCTCCCCTTCCAGTTTCCCTCAACTCCCTCTCCTCTCCATCTCCCCATGTCCTCCATGTTATTTGTTATGCTCCACAACCAGAGAGTTTTGAAGGGGCGGGGGTGGGAGGTTGAGGAACAAGGGGGTGGGTAATAGGGAGGGCACATACTGCATGGGGCAATGGGTGTGATGCCAAAACAATGAACACTGTTATGCTGTAAATAAACAAATAAAAAAAGAGTGTTGAGTTCTGTCAAATGCAGTTATCTGTGTTAATTGACATGATCATGTGACTTTTCTTTTTTAGTCTGTTAATATGACAAGTAACATTGATTTTTTTAGTAGCAAACCAGCCTTGCAACTCTGGAATAAATCCCAGTTAATTACGGTATATAATTCTTTTTATATATGCTAAAATCTATTTGTTAATATTTTTTAAAATTTATTTATTTTTTCAGCGTAACAGTATTCATTGTTTTTGCACAACACCCAGTGCTCCATGCAAAACGTGCCCTCCCTATTACCCACCACCTGTTCCCCCAACCTCCCACCCCTGACCCTTCAAAACCCTCAGGTTGTTTTTCAGAGTCCATAGTCTCTTATGGTTCGCCTCCCCTTCCAAGTTTTTTTTTTATAAACGTATAATGTATTTTTATCCCCAGGGGTACAGGTCTGTGAATCACCAGGTTTACACACTTCACAGCACTTATTTGTTAATATTTTTATAAAGATTTTTATGTCTTTATTCTTGAGTATGATTTTATTAATGTCAGAGAACACTCTGTTTTCCATTCTTTTGAATTTTGGGGGCGTTATTCTGTATCACAGGATATGGCCTATGTGTCTTGGTACATATTCCATGGACACTTGAATATATAACTTGTCTTTGGGTTAAGTGTTCTATGAATGTTGAGTGGTGAATCGGAGAGTCAAGATGGCGGGGAAGTAGGAGGAGGCACCATTTCAACCTGTACCCCAAAGTGAGCTGATTACCTACCAAAGAACTCCAACCACCAATGAAATCAGCCTGAGATCAGACTTATACACGTCTGGATCTCTACTGGAGCAGAAGATGCCAGTGGCAGGTAAAGCAGACTGGGAGCATCGGACTGATATCTGAAGATAAACAAAAGGGGGAGGGAGCCACCAGAGGTGACCGATTGGAAAGTAACACCCCAACACGAGAGTGCTCTGCGTCTGGGGACCAGCATTAACTTTGAGTCTGGTTGAAAGCACTCAAAAAACAAACAGCAAAGGATCAGGGTGGGCGGGGGGGGGGGTAATAGTGGGAACCTGGGCGGTTAGGGTCAGGGACCTAAGTCCCCGGACCCAGGACAGCCTCCCCTGGCGCGGAGCCAGAGAGAGTGCGGCGGAGAAATCAGGTCTCCGTTCCTGAGCGGCCAGTGCACCTGAACACCAGCGCGCCCGAGAACGAGTGGGGTCTGGATCCAGTGAGGGGCTGGGAGCCTGGCCTGACGGCAATCCTGAAACGCGCGCGTCCCACACCCTCCCTTGGGATAGGTGCTCATAGGTGCTAGCCTGGAGCTCTGGCAGCCGGAAAAAACAGACATTCCCAGCCCGGGACAGCAGGAAAATCTCAGCGCGCGATCTCTGCTCCGAACCTCTCTGGTGGTCTGGAGCTGCCTAGACAGCCACCGCTGCCCTGGTTTTGGGCACAACGAGGAGCTCCTGCATCCCCAGGGACAGTGACTCAGAACCAACTCTGCCAGCAGCTTTGGCAAAACAGTCTGAGGCATCTCTTTGAGAGGGAGGTTGGGGTGCTGTTTGCTCTCCTCTAAACCTCCAAAAACCATCAAAAGCTGTCAAGGCCAGAGAAAGCAGATGAAAGAACATAAAAAGCCCCAGAGAACAAAAGGTTGGGAAAAAAAAAAAAAAAAAACAGTTTCCTGAAAAAAAAAAAGAGCTCACCCCCTTGAGGGGAGTGGGAGGACCTAACTCAGGGAACATCATTGTCTGAAAACCCACGTGGTAGGCCCCTCCCCCAGAAAACCAACCAGGAAGGAAGAAAAAAAAAAAGACTACAAGAGAACAACCACCACTACTTCATAAATACAACTTTTATTTTTAACTCTTTGCCAATATTCTGGTTCTTTTTTTTTTATACATACACATAATTTTTTAACCTATTTACCATGACACTGAGATGTCCAGTACATCAAATTGTTTAACAACCTTCTAACCTGAACTTTTTGATACATACACCCGTGTTTTTCTTTTGTTTTTCTATTTTTTAATTCTTTTTTAATTTTAACTTAGTTTAGTCTAGTTTATTCTTTTTTTAATTTTTATTTTCTACTATACATATAGAGTTAAACTTCAAGGTAATCCCCTTTCCCCAATCAATGCTACCCCTATAGGCAAACCAGTTTCTAATCCCCCTGTAACTTAGGAAAGTTGAGTCCCTTAACAAAAACATCAAGATACCTTCAGGAAGAATCAAAATAACCTTCCTCACCCACACTGATAATCTATAAGCATTCTCCCAATTTTTCCTTCTGTCAGTGTTTCTGTGAATTTGTGTCTGTCCTGACAATATATAAATCTTATACTTGGGGTTCTTTCTGAGGAGGTTTTTCCCTTTTTTTTTTTGCTTATATATACATATTTTTTTCTCTTGTCATATACTTTTACCACTCTTTTTGTCTGTTTTTGTTTGTATACTCCACAAATCTTACCTTGTGGCCCATTTGGGCTGAGCCTTCTCTTGTATCTTCCCTTTTTTTTCCTATCTCTCTCTCTCTTTTTTTTTCCTTTTATCTTTCCCCATTTTTTTTCTTTCTTCTTCTCTATTTCTTTTTCTTTTCGTTTTTCTCTCATTTGGGTGGGGAATCCTGATTGCACAGAAGCATTCCAGGGTGCACATTGACTGCACCACAATCGATAAGTCCAGCTGCATCTGTTTAGTCATCTCTTACCAAAATGACTAGGAGGAGGAATACCCAACAGAAGAAAAATACAGAGGATGGGCCTTCTGCAACAGAACTAATGGCTATTGACATAGACAATATGTCAGAAAAGGAATTCAGACTAACAATTATCCAGGCAATAGCTAGGTTGGAGAAAGCCATGGATGACCAAACAGAATTGATTAGGGCAGAACTGAAAGCCACCAGGGATGATGTTCACAATGTTAGGGCAGAACTGAAAGCCACCAGGGATGATGTTCAAAATGCTCTCAGTGAGTTCCAATCCAATCTAAACTCTCTAAAAGCTAGGGTAACTGAGACAGAAGATAGAATTAGTGATCTGGAGGACAAACAGATAGAGAGAAAGGATCAGGAGGAAGCCTGGAACAAACAGCTCAGAAGCCACGAAAACAGAATCAGGGAAATAAATGATGCCATGAAACTTTCCAACGTCAGAATTATTGGAATCCCTGAAGGGGAAGAAAAAGAAAGAAGTCTAGAAGATATAGTGGAAGAAGTTGTCTATGAAAATTTTCCCAATCTCACGAATGGAAACAATGTTTATGTACTAGAGGCAGAAAGATTTCCTCCCAAGATTTTAGATTCTCGAAAGTCCTCACGGCACCTTATAGTTAAAATGGGGAATTATGTTTCAAGAGAGACCCTCTTAAAAGCAGCTAGGACAAAGAAGCTTCTTACATACAGAGGAAAGCCCATTAGAATAACGTCAGACCTTTCCACAGAGACCTGGAAAGCCAGGAAGGGCTGGCAAAATATATTCAGAGTACTAAATGAAAAGAACATGCAACCAAGAATACTCTATCCAGCAAGACTGACATTTAAAATGGATGGAGAGATAAAGAGTTTCCAAGACCAGCAAGGCTTAAAAGACTATGCAACCACCAAGCTGACACTGCAGGAAATATTAAGGGGGGTCCTATAAAAGAGAAAAAATCCTAAGAATATCATTGAACAGAAATACAGAAACAATCTATAGACAGAAAGACTTCAAAGGCAACACGATGTCAATAAAAACCTATCTCTCAATAATCACTCTCAATGTGAATGGCCTAAATGTGCCCATAAAATGACACAGGGTTGCAGATTGGATAAAATGACAGGACCCATCCATATGTTGTCTACAAGAGACCCATTTTGAACCTAAGGATACACCCAGACTGAAAGTGAAGGGATGGAGAAGCATCTTTCATGCCAATGGGCCTCAAAAGAAGGCCGGAGTAGCGATTCTCATATCAGATAAATTAGATTTTAAACTAAAGACTGTAGTCAGAGATACAGAAGGACACTACATAATTCTTAAAGGTACTATCCGCCAAGACGATCTAACAATTGTGAAAATCTATGCCCCCAATATGGGAGCACCCAATTACGTAAGAAAACTATTAATCAAGATAAAGAGCCATATTGATATGAATACAATAATAGTAGGAGATCTTAATACGCCTCTCTCAGAAATAGACAGATCATCGAAGCAGAAAATTAATAAAGAAATAAGAGCATTGAATGAAACATTGGACCAGATGGACCTCATAGACATATACAGAACATTCCACCCTAAAACAACAGAATACTCATTCTTCTCAAGTGCACATGGAACCTTCTCCAGAATAGACCACATACTGGGTCACAAAGCAGGACTCAACCGATACCAAAAGACTGACATTATTCCCTGCATATTCTCCGATCACAATGCTTTGAAACTGGAGCTCAATCACAAGGAAAAGTTCAGAAGGAACTCAAACACCTGGAAGCTAAAGACCACCTTGCTTAAGAATGCTTGGATCAACCAGGAGATCAAAGATGAACTTAAACAATTCATGGAAACCAATGAGAATGAAGACACCTCGGTCCAAAATCTATGGGATACAGCAAAGGCGGTTCTAAGGGGGAAATACATAGCCATCCCAGCCTCCCTCAAAAACATTGAAAAATCGAGAATACACCAGCTGTCTCTACACCTTAAACAACTGGAGAATCAACAACAAATCAAACCAACTCCACATGCAAGAAGGGAAATAATCAAGATTAGAGCAGAGATCAATGAGGTAGAAACGAGAGATACAGTAGAACGTATCAATGAAACTAGAAGCTGGTTTTTTGAGAGAATCAATAAGATCGATAAACCATTGGCCACACTAATCCAAAAGAAAAGAGAGAAAGCCCAAATTAATAAAATTATGAATGAAAAGGGAGAGATCACAACGAACACCAAGGAAATAGAAACAATCATCAGAAATTATTACCAACAGTTATATGCCAATAAGCTAAGCAACCTAGATGAAATGGATGCATTCCTGGAAAGCTACAAACTCCCAAAATTGAACCAGGAAGAAATTGACAACCTGAATAGACCGATATCTAGTAATGAGATTGAAGCAGTGATCAAAAACCTCCCAAAAAACAAGAGCCCAGGACCTGACGGATTCCCTGGGGAATTCTACCAAACTTTCAAAGAAGAAATAACACCAATTCTCCTGAAGCTGTTCCAAAAAATTGAAGCAGAAGGAAAACTTCCAGACTCTTTTTATGAAGCCAGCATTACCCTGATCCCCAAACCAGGCAAAGACCCTACCAAAAAGGAGGATTTCAGACCAATATCACTGATGAATATGGATGCAAAGATTCTCAACAAGATCCTAGCAAACAGGATCCAGCAGCACATTAAAAAGATTATCCACCATGACCAGGTGGGATTCATCCCTGGGTTGCAAGGTTGGTTCAACATTTGCAAATCAATCAGTGTGATAGAACACATCAATAAGAGAAGAGAGAAGAACCACATGGTCCTCTCAATGGATGCAGAAAAAGCATTTGACAAAATCCAACATCCGTTCCTGATGAAAACGCTTCAAAGTATAGGGATAGAGGGAACATTCCTGAACTTCATAAAATCTATCTATGAAAGACCCACAGCAAATATCATCCTCAATGGGAAAAAGCTTGCAGCCTTCCCGTTGAGATCAGGAACACGACAAGGATGCCCACTCTCACCACTCTTGTTCAACATAGTATTAGAAGTTCTAGCAACGGCAATCAGACAACAAAGAGAAATAAAAGGTATCCAAATTGGCAACGAAGAAGTCAAACTCTCTCTCTTCGCAGATGACATGATTCTTTATATGGAAAACCCTAAAGACTCCACCCCCAAACTACTAGAACTCATACAGCAATTCAGTAACGTGGCAGGATACAAAGTCAATGTACAGAAATCAGTGGCTTTCTTATACACTAACAATGAAAATACAGAAAGGGAAATTAGAGAATCGATTCCATTTACTATAGCACCAAGAACCATAAGATACCTGGGCATAAACCTAACCAAAGAAGTAAAGGACCTGTACTCGAGGAACTACAGAACACTCATGAAAGAAACTGAAGAAGTGTTCTATGAATGTTAAGTTGATCCTGTTGCTGATGCTGTTGTGGCATTCTATAACCTTGCTGATTTTCTGTCTAGTTCTACCAAATGATAGAGGAATGTTAAATTTTCAACTCTAATTGGATTTATCTAATTTTTTTTTCCTTTGGTTCTGTCAGACTTGCTTCATGTCTTTGGCAATTATTTTGTCTGGTGTACACCCACTTAGGACTACTATGTCTTCTTGGTGGGTTGACACTTTTATCATTATGTGATATACCTCTATGTATGCAATAATATTCTTTGCTCTGAAATCTAATTTATCTGATATTAGTATTTCCAGTCCTGTTTTCCTGATTAATGAACACACTGTATATCTTCTTCCACTATCTGCACTTTCAACATACATATATCTATATACTTGAAGTGAGTTTCTTGTAGATAGCATATAAATGGGTCACATTTTTTAATTATCTTGGCTAATCAGTATCTAATTGCTGTATTTAGGTCATTATATTTAGTGTACTTATTGACAAGTTAGAACTTAAGTTGTATCAATCCATTTTTGTTTACCATTTGGTCTTTTGAGTCTGTCTTTTTTAGCTGCTGTCCTGTGTTTAATTAATTTTATTCAGAGTCATATTTTGTCTATAGTGTTTCTTCTAAAATTTTTATTTTTTAAATTTCTTTTCAGTGTTCCAGAATTCATTATTTATGCACCACTCCCAGTGCTCCATGCAATACATGGTCTCCATAATACCAACCACCAGGCTCACCCAACCTCCCACTCTCCTCCTCTCCAAAACCCTCAGTTTGTTTCTCAGAGTCCACAGTCTCTAATGGTTCATCTCCCCCTCCAATTGCCCCCAAATCCCTTCTCCTCTCCAGCTCACCATGTCCTCTGTGTTATTCCTTATGCTCCACAAATAAGCGAAACCATATGACAATTGATTCTCTCTGCTTGACTTATTTCACTCAGCATAATCTCTTCCAGTCCCATCCATGTTGATACAAAAGTTGAGTATTCATCCTTTCTGATGGAGGCATAATACTCCATAGTATATATGGACCATGTCTTCCTTATCCATTCCTCCTTTGAAGGGTGTCTTGGTTCTCTCCACAGTTTGGTGACTGTGGCCATTGCTGCTATGAACATTGGGGTACAGATGACCCTTCTTTTCACTACATCTGTGGGGTAAATACCCAGTAGTGCAATTGCAGGGTCATAGGGAAACTCTATTTTTAATTTCCTAAGGAATCTCCACACTGTTTCCCAAAGTGGCTGCACCAACTTGCATTCCCACCAACAGTGTAAGAGGATTCCCCTTTCTCCACATCCTCTCCAACACACAGTTGTTTACTGTCTTGTTAATTTTAGCCATTATAAATGGTGTAAGGTGGTATCTCTCTATAGTGTTTTTAAGTGTATCTCTTTCTATAGTTTTTTAGTGGTTGTTCTAGGTATTACATTTCATAATTTTGTATTCTGTTGTGTCATCATTTTTTTTAATTAAAAGATTTTATTTATTTATTTGACAGACAGAGGGATCACAAGTAGGCAGAGAGGCAGGCAGAGAGAGAGAGAAGCAGACTCCGTGCTGAGCAGAGAGCCCGACCTGGGGCTTGATCCCAGGACCCTGAGACCATGACCTGAGCCAAAGGCAGAGGCCTAACCCACTGAGCCACCCAGGCAACCCTGTGTCATCATTTTATTGGTATGATAGTAGAAACATTACCTACCTTTATGCCCCTTTGCCTTCCACTGTTTATAACTATCTGAAATATTTCTTCTACATACATTTCTTCTACATACATACATTATTGCTTCCACCACCAGAAATGATTCAGAAAACTAAACAGGAGGAGGAAAATGCATTGTATTTTAATCACATATTTATTCTTTCTTTTTGTTCTTCCTGATATTTCATGTTTTGTTCTTTTATTTCCTTTTAAAAATTCCCTTATTTTAGGGTAGATATGGATATTTTTGCTACATATAAAATTTAGGGTTTGGTTATGGACTGCATTGTGTCTCTCAAAAATTCACATGTTGAAGCCCTAACTCCCAACGTGAATGCATTTAGTTTGAGGTCCTTAAGAAATTAAGGTTAAATGAAGTCATAAATGTGGTACCCTAATACAATTGGATTGGTCCTCTTATAAAAAAAAGAAATACCAGAAATTGCTGTCTCTCTGAATGCACCAAGGAAAGGCCATATGAAGACACAACTAGGTGGCAGACTGAAAGTCACAAAGAGAGCCTTCACCACAAAGCTAGTTTGCTACACTTTGACCATAACTGCCTCCATAAGTGAGAAAATAAACGTCTGTTGTATAAGTCACCCGGTTTGTGATATATTGTTGTAGAAGACTGAGCACCTTTTGGTACTGTGAAGTGGGGTGCTACTTTTAAAAATACCTAAAAATGTGGAAGTGGCTTTGGAACTGGGTGATGAGTAGAGACTAGACATGTTTGGGGTTCATGCTAAAAAAGCCTAGATTGCACTGAAGGGACTGTTGCTAGAAATATGGACATTAAAGGTGTTTCTCATGAGTTGTCATGGAGAAAAGAAGAATATGCTTTTGGAAACTGGAGGAAAGGTGATCTGTGCTAGAAAGTGGCAAAGAATTTGAATTTTGTTCTAGTGTTTTGTGAAAGGTAGTAAATGTGAGGAATGACACTGGATTTTTAGCTGAAGAGATTTTTAAGGAAAATGTTGAAGGTGAGGTTTGGCTTCTCCTTGTTGCTTATAGTTAAATGCAAGAGGAGAAGGAGAAACTGAAAGAATCATTAAGCAAAAAAGGAACCAGAACCTGAAGATTTAGAAAACCCTAATTCTATCATATTGCAAAATAAGATAAAACATATTATGGAAAGAACACCAAGGATGTGGCTGGAAATCACTCTATGAGGAGATTACTTATAATTTTAATCAGGTATCTCAGTAGACTTCAGGAACAGAAATGAGATTATACAAGCACAAACACTGTCAGTATGAACCAAGGAAAGGAGAAATATGAAGTTTTTGGAACTCCAGGATTCTACAGGAAAGGACAATAGACTTATTTTTTTTCCATTTTATTTATTTTTTCAGCGTAACAGTATTCATTCTTTTTGCACAACACCCAGTCTCCATGCAAAACGTGCCCTCCCCATCACCCACCACCTGTTCCCCCAACCTCCCACCCCTGACCCTTCAAAACCCTCAGGTTGTTTTTCAGAGTCCATAGTCTCTTATGGTTCGCCTCCCCTCCCCAATGTCCATAGCCCGCTCCCCCTCTCCCAATCCCACCTCCCCCCAGCAACCCCCAGTTTGTTTTGTGAGATTAAGTCATTTATGGTTTGTCTCCCTCCCAATCCCATCTTGTTTCATTTATTCTTCTCCTATCCACCTACCCCCCCATGTTGCTTCTCCATGTCCTCATATCAGGGAGATCATATGATAGTTGTCTTTCTCCGATTGACTTATTTCACTAAGCATGATACGCTCTAGTTCCATCCACGTCGTCGCAAATGGCAAGATTTCATTTCTTTTGATGGCTGCATAGTATTCCATTGTGTATATATACCACATCTTCTTGATCCATTCATCTGTTGATGGACATCTAGGTTCTTTCCATAGTCTGGCTATTGTAGACATTGCTGCTATAAACATTCGGGTACACGTGCCCCTTCGGATCACTATGTTTGTATCTTTAGGGTAAATACCCAGTAGTGCAATTGCTGGGTCATAGGGTAGTTCTATTTTCAACATTTTGAGGAACCTCCATGCTGTTTTCCAGAGTGGTTGCACCAGCTTGCATTCCCACCAACAGTGGAGGAGGGTTCCCCTTTCTCCACATCCTCTCCAGCATCTGTCATTTCCTGACTTGTTCATTTTAGCCATTCTGACTGGTGTGAGGTGATATCTCATTGTGGTTTTGATTTGTATTTCCCTGATGCCGAGTGACGTGGAGCACTTTTTCATGTGTCTGTTGGCCATCTGGATGTCTTCTTTGCAGAAATGTCTGTTCATGTCCTCTGCCCATTTCTTGATTGGATTGTTTGTTCTTTGGGTGTTGAGTTTGCTATGTTCCTTA